>NC_142770.1:7361688-7661688 GCF_988280905.1 Pimephales promelas | reverse complement strand
TAAATTGAAGTACTGAATTAACTAAAACTATAAACTAAAATTTAATAAAATAACTTGATAACTCAAATATTAACAAAAATCAGTGATTCTAAACACTGATATGAAGGTCAACGCAAAAGTGCATCCATCATTTATTAGCTTTTCAAATGTCTTTTAAGCTTTTATTGCTATAGACCTTTGACTTTCAATCTTGAAATATTAAAATCCTTCATAAAAAGACAAAGAAGTTGACCCTTTTATTCCACACATTTTTGAATTTTCATTTCCACCACCTCAGAATGAATGACATATGGCGGAAATGACATTTATCCATACCAGTTTAGGAGGGCAAATATAAAAAATATAAGATGGGAGGAAAAATATTTGTCAATGCTTTTGCGTTCTCTCATTTTGGAAATGTTTTGTGTTCCCCTCAAGAATCTTTGCATTTGCTCGCAAATAACACAAAAGTCTTGCAAGTGAACCCAATGTTTCTCTGAAAAACGCAAAGGTTTGGCTTAATATTTTTGGGGATTTTGCTTGATAAACATACTTGTTCTCTCTTTTTGTCTCCCAGGCGTCTGCACTGCACCAGAAACTACATTCACATGCATTTATTTGTGTCTTTCATGCTGCGTGCGGTCAGCATTTTTGTAAAAGATAGAGTGGTTTATGCTAATGGCGTCCTACAGGAGTACGACACCATGCTAATGGACAACATCAGCACCGTCTCCATTTCCCATCTTGACAAGACTCAGTATGTGAGTGCAATGAGTTTAATGATATTTTTGTTGAGATGAGTTGAACTAGTTTTGGCAACAATGACTTTAATTAACTTGAGTTGACACAACTTAAATTAACTATAACTATACTGCTATTTGGCCATTCATTCATGCATGCACTGAAGTAAATTACTGCATTGAAACTCAATTAGAGACTAATGCTGCCTTTAAAGGAGTAGTTCACTTTTTTTTTTTTTTTAAATTTCCTGATAATTTACTCACCCCCATGTCATCCAAGATGTCCACGTCTTTCTTTCTTCAGTCGAAAAGAAATTAAGGTTTTTGATGAAAACAGCCCAGCATTTTTCTCCATATAATGGACTTCAATGGGGTCCAAACGGTTCAAGGTCCAAAAGACAGTTTCAGTGCAAAATGTTCAAAGGGCTTTAAACGATTCCAGACGATGAATAAGGGTTTTATCAAGTGAAACGATCGCTCATTTAATAAATAGATAACAAAGTTTAAGTTTTTTAAGCACAAATGCTCGCCTTGCTCTGTTCTGTGACGCACGTTTGTGACTCTCCTGTTTGAACTCGTTCATCAAGAGTCAATTCGTTCATTCCGTTCTTTGAATGAACCAAATGACTCGAAAATCCGTATGAGCTGCCATTGTGGTTTTGTATGGTTTCACGGGTTAAAAAAAACACGGGTTAAAGGTTGCCTGGAACACAGCATAAAACTAAATGCCACATTTACCGTTTTGACGCAAATTTCGCAGGCGAAATCCACTCATTTTAATAGAAATCACACGAACGGGAATTTTGTGCGAGGGCTGAAAGATTTCCCCAAATTTTCGTGCTTCATACTCTATTTTGTCCGCAATATTTCACAGAAATTTTACTAATCTGACCTCATTTTTAGAACGCTAATTCATATCCGTTTGCGGCAAGAATTGAAAAACGGTGTGATCACGACTCCTCTAATTTTGTTCTCGGTATTTTTCCGCCATGATAGATATTTTTTTTTTTAGAGTTTCCTTTTTAATATGGCATTCCTGCTCGTAAATATGATCAGTCTGACTTATAGGCAGCAACAATGAGCTCTTGTGTTGTGATTGGTTGATCAAAGGTTTCTGATTGGCTGAAGCTAACGTTGTTTGTATTTTCAGTTTGGCTGCAAGATCACGGTCCTATTCTTCATTTATTTCCTGGCTACCAACTACTACTGGATCCTAGTGGAGGGCCTGTACCTTCACAGCCTCATTTTCATGGCGTTCTTCTCCGACTCCAAATATCTTTGGGGTTTCACCCTTATAGGGTGGGGTAAGTGTGCATTTTCAGATCAAATGGAGGTTGATTTGGTTTTTAAACATTGTTTACTTCGCCATGGTCAGACCTAGCCAATTTCACAGCTTGTTATGATTTCTCGTCTGTATCTGCTTCCCAAAATCTGCTGCCCTTTCAGGCATAAACACATATTTAAAGCCGTATTTATACTTTATGTTTGATGCATAATACTCGCCTGGCAAGCCGAGCAGACATCTTTGAAGTGCAAATACTTCGGTCCTCTCGTTCTTATATACTTTGTTGAAAGCCGAATGACAGGGAAGCCCAAACAGGTTTGTTCTACTTTAAAACAGATTAACAATGACACAGAGCGCAGGATCAACTACTTTAAAGTCAACAGTAATGTGCATTACTTAAGCAACGTATTGATGTTGTGAACATATTAATGTATCATCATAATAATAATGCATAATTAATGTCCCCGGCATCGATGTGTTTGCCGGAGAGTCAGCACCTAATGAGGGCAACATTTTCATATTCAAGCACTCCCAAACATCAGATCAAAAAGACATGTTTGCAGAGGTTTAATGTAGGCTTTTTCATAATTAATAAATACATCTGTATTTAGAGACACATCCTCATAAATCAATGAGCTACAGTAGTAATAAACTATGATTTAAGAGGTTGAGGTAATATATATTAATTTACATATACGTAAGATTGAATCATTTATTTATTTAAAATATATAATCTGAAAATATGTATTGTTGATAAATACTATTGACATTTAATATTTTATATAATCATATTTTTAGATACAATTATTAAAGCAAGAAAATTCATGATATTCACTTTTGTCAGAATATGGCTGGAAAAAAAACATTGACTAAAATATATATTATTATATGAAACATTATAGAAATCATGTTACATAAAAATATGTAGATTTTATATTTATATTTTAATGGCTGCTGATGGAGGAATCACGAATAATCGCGATTAATTGCATCCAAAATAAAAGTTTGTGTTTACATAATATGTGTGGTTGTAGTGTGTATACTTATTTTGTATATATATTATATATAAATACACACACATGCATGTATATTTAAGAAAAAAAAATTATTTATGTATAAAATATTTATATTTATATATAACATAAATTATATATAAATCTATATACAGTATGAAAATATTTCTTAAATATATACAAGCATGTGTGTGTATTTATATATACAGAAATAATTATACACACTACACACATACATATATATTATGTAAACACAAACTTTTATTTTGAATACGATTAATCGCGATTAATCGTTTGACAGCCCTAGTTAAAACATCTAACCTTGCCCTTGTAGGCTAAGCCAATAGTATGAGTTTGGGGTGGGACTATGTGTTTGTTTGACCAATAGCAGGTAAGGGGAGTATTTGAGTTTGTGTCAGCACAGAAATGACAGACTTCTCATTTTGATTTATCATCCAGAGTGTGAAGAAGACTTTCAGGGACTCTTGATTTGTAGGATCCGAACGATTCAAAACAAAACAAATCGAAAATTGAGTTGTTCCGGTAAATCTGTGGCAAGTGTCGGGCATGCTTCTGTGCTTGTGCGCGGCATTAAAGTTGATAAATCTTGTCCTTTTCTAATCTGTGCGACTGCAGGTGTTCCGGCTCTCTTCGTGTCAACCTGGGCTGTCGTCAGGGCAACGCTGGCGGATGTAAGGTGCGTTTTCAATATAATCCAGCCTTCTCGGGTAATGTAAATAAGACACACACACACACACACTATAACATTTCAAATAATATCACTCTTTCTCTCTAAGGTGTTGGGAGTTGAGCGCTGGCAATATTAAATGGATATACCAAGTTCCAATACTGACAGCAATAGGGGTGAGTTGGTACTAATTTGGGTAAGTTCACCCAAAAATGAAAATGATGTCATTAATGACTCACCCTCATGTCGTCCCAAGCCCGTAAGACCTCCGTTCATCTTTTAAGACATTTTTAGATTTAGTCCGAGAGCTTTATGTCACTCCATTGAAAATGTGTACAGTATACTGTCCTTGTCGAGAAAGGAAATAAAGACATCATCAAAGTCGTCCATGTGACATCAGTGGGTTAGTTACAATGTTTTGAAGCATCGAAAATAAATTTTGGTCCAAAAATAACAAAAACCACGACTTTATTCAGCATTGTATTGTCTTCCGGTTCTGTTGTTGATCCGCGTTCAAATGATTAATCGCGATTAATCGCATCCAAAATAAAAGTTTGTGTTTACATAATACAGTATACTGTATGTGGGTGCACTGTGTATAATTATTTTATACATATATATATATATATATTAGGGCTGTGCAAAAATTAATTGCGATTAATCGCATCCAAAATAAAAGTCTGTGTTCACATAATATATTTGTGTGTGCTGTATGTAATTATTTTGTATATAAAAATACCTATGCATGCATGTATATATTTAAGAATTATTTGCATTTAAATTATGTGTATATATATATATATATAAATAAATAATCTATATTATATAAATTTAAATATTTTATATATGAATAACACATTTTCTTAAATATATACATGCATGTGTGTGTATTTATATATACAAAATAATTATATACAGCACACACAAATATATTATGTAAACACAGACTTTTATTTTGGATGCGATTAATCGCAATTAATTTTTGCACAGCCCTAATATATATATATATATATATATATATATACATGCTTGTATATATTTAAGAAATATTTTCATGTATATACTATATATAGATTTATATAGGCTATATATATAAATAAAAATATTCTATATATAAATAATATATTTTTTCTATAAATATACATGCATGTGTGTATTTATACTGTATATATACAAAATAATTATACACAGTGCACCCACATATATTATGTAAACACTAGGGCTGTGCAAAAGTTAATTGCGATTTATCGCATCCAAAATAAAAGTCTGTGTTTACATAATATATTTGTGTGCACTGTATATAATTATTTTGTATATATAAATACCTATGCATGCATGTATATATTTAAGAATTATTTGCACTTAAATTCTGTATATATTTATAAATACATAATCTATATTATATAAATATAAATATTTTATATATGAATAACACATTTTCTTAAATATATACATGCATGTGTGTGTATTTATATATACAAAATAATTATATACAGCACACACAAATATATTATGTAAACACAGACTTTTATTTTGGATGCGATTAATCGCAATTAACTTTTTGCACAGCCCTAGTAAACACAAACTTTTATTTTGGATGCGATTAATCGCGATTAATCGTTGAACAGCCCTACTGCTGACGTGTATCTGGTGTGTCCGTGTAGTCAGGTTCAAATAAAAATGGCTGGGCAAAAAAAAAAAAACGATTCTGCCTCTATGTGGAAATCCTTAGACATGTTTGCGAAGATTTTGTTTACAGCGTGCGTCTCCCCCAGACTGTAACTAAACTCGGCCGCACCAGATACGCGTCAGCGGCGCCATACGTCATCAGCGTTACCTTCCGGCCTTGGAAGGCAGCGTTTATCAGTTTTCGGACGCTGCCTATGTAACATAGGAGTCCTCATGGGACACCAAATTGCATCATATTTGTATAAGTGGCATCAAAGCTGTTGTTAAGTGCGACACCATCAGACACAGCTGTTTTCCCATTAACCCCCGGATTTAACCCCGCGCCCTGAACACCATACGCTCTGAAAGAGATTGTAAAATCCTGTAATCCATCATGTCAAAGGGTCGATTTGGATTGCGGCATACTGTCTTTTGTTGACGTGATTGACCAGTTAGTGGTTCCATGCATATATTTATCTGCTGGATGGACAGACGGAGACATTATGTTGTTAATTATTGGCTTTGCTGAGCGTAAGCGCTTCCCTCAGTAATGGAGCTCTGATTTCAAGAACGTCTGGACGGTCGCGCAGCAGGAGAGCTGTAATTATGCGACAGTATGCAAATGTATTTTTGGTCCTCGCCGCCTGTCAGCAAAAACATATAAATTAGGATTTAACTCATTTGCTCACAAAGCGCTCATTACTAACAATTTCTATGGTGTATTGATTGGGACGTCCAAACAGAGTAGCTGGGAATATGCAAAACCTGTTGATGCTTTCACGGCTCGGATACGACAGACGCTCATCACAGATTGACGGAATAATTCGTATGCGAGAAATAGAAGCAGAATGAAATTAGCGTTTTTAGTGTGTTTAACTAGTTAATTAAAATTGTCCAACAGGAGAATTCTGTCACAAATTTCCGCCACATCTTAATTAATGTAATAGCAATTTGAGTGGAAATTACACTTCAACACCTTTGGAATAAAATGGCTTAATTATCCGGCTGATGGTAATTTCACAATTAAATAATATTTTCAGTCAATTATTTGACAAAATTTCAGCTTGATTGGAAATGACAGGCGATAATAGGCTTTTCACTACTGATATTTACCTTGATTTTTCTTAACATATCACAATATCTCAGTCTCTCGGTTTCTTTAAATTGTCCGGCTGGAGAATGAAATATATGTGCATGTGTGTAAATACTGTATAATATACATTTTTTATAACAATATAATATTATAGAGGTATATATCCAATAATATTTCATATATTAAACTATTTTTAAATATAGTATATGTTTTTTCACATTTACATTATGTTCATCATCATTTTTATAAATATTTTGTACATGTATGCAAAGTGTTTGACCTAGAGGCCGACCGATAAAGGATTTTGAAGGCCGATAACGATACAAATATTTGTTGGTTTTTAAAATCCGATATTCCGATATATCGGCCGATATATCGGTTATTTCAGAAACGCGCAACAAAATATTGAGTTAAGAGAACTGATGGGAATGTTCTTTAATAGTTATTAAAGCAATGTATGTCTCGTGACCAACTCACCATGAACACACTTCACCGCTTATCTCACTCGCAGATAACAGGTTACATGATGTGTGGCGCGTTATACACGAATGTTGCCAACAGGGGCGGTGTAGAGTGCCCTCTGGTGGACAAACTATACAACTCCAACACTCATGACATGGTTCAAGCGTGATTCGTCCGTTTTTATTTTATTTTTGAAATATTCATTTATCGGCCACCGATATTTTAGAAATTGCCTAATATCGCCCGATAATATCGGCCTGCCGATATATCGGTCTGGCTCTAGATCCCGTCCCTGTTGGCAATATATATATATCACCATCCCTGTTGGCACAATATATATATATATATATATATATATATATACACATACATATTTTTATTATCAAAAATATTATTTTTTATTATATTATTCATTATTATTTTATCTGTACATACAAAATGTTTGAACCTTCAGTCAAATTAAGTATGAAACAATACAATTCTGAATTAATCGATGTTTCCTTTTTCTTTCTTGCAGCTGAATTTCATTCTATTTGTTAATATTGTTCGAGTTCTGGCCACTAAGATCCGAGAAACAAACGCCGGACGGTACGACACGCGTAAACAGTGCAGGTAGGTGCATGAAATTATTGTTATGCTGGTACGTGACCTCATATGAAGAGCTGAACTGGAGGATATTGGATTCGGGGTTGTTTTGTTCACCTGTGACAAATTATAAAATAAACTTAAACTGTGTAAATGTACAGGTGCTATTTTATAATATATCATATGTTTATACCAGCCAATGCTGCGGCTCAATTCTGTTTTGCTGTGTTCTTGTGGTTGTTTTTTGTGGGGTGGAGTGTTTGGACATCATTGGTGAGATATCCAGAAGAGGACTGTAATTTTCCAAAGGGTGTTTGAAAGGCTTTCTCTTCTCAGAGAGAGAGAGAGACAGAGAGGCTTTCATTAATAGCATATCTCGCTCTGGGTAAGAGTCACAGTATCCCTGCCTAATAATCTGCGAGTGGAACTGACTGTAAGATCAGTCTCTTATCATAGCTCACGTTTATCAAGCAAATCCTTATAATCTGTGATGATAAACTCTTTATTGATCCTCAACACTGAAGTGGTGCGTACACAAAAGAATTCACCAACACGATGGGTGTTCTGAGTTGTTGTTAGGGAGTGCTAGCTGGTTGCTAGGGTGTTCCGAATGGTTGCTAGGGTGTTCCGAATGGTTTCTAGGGTATTCTTGTTGGTTGCTAGGGTGTTCTTGGTGGTTGCTAGGGTGTTCTCGTACTTTAAGTAATTTCAACTTAAATTACAACAAATTGACTTTAAAAAAAATGAGTTGAATCTTGTAAATCTTACAAAAAAGTTGAAATTGCTTAACTTATTTTGATGAGTTAAAGCCATGTAAAACTTATGATTATGGTTAATAATGATTGTGGGAGGGGTGGTTTGAATGGTTGCCCTGTCGATGTTACATTTTGGTTTCCAGTTAATTTTGTAAATAAACATTGAAGGAAATTACTGGAATTAATCCCAAATCATGCCGAAAAGCATTAGAGCCCCTTCTAGAGAGCACTTTAAACCTACAGGGGTGTGAGATCCTAAAGTAAAATTAATACAGGCAATAAAAAGCCATTAATGACGTTCTGGATGAACGGGCACAGTCCTGCTTTACTATTAATGAGAGTTGAACTTATGCTATGAACTTGAAGTAATTAAGCAATTTACATGGATCTGAAGTCAGTGCAATTCTCCTCATCATCCATAACCCTTTATTTGAGGGAATGAAAATACTCGACTCAACTTTTCTCATTTTCTGGCCTGTAATGCGATGATAAGCCTTAAGAGAGACTCTCACGCTCTGGGTCTCGCTCTCATTTCATCTTCAATCTCTCAGCTCTCAGTGCTGAGACGTAGTTTTTTTAGAGGATGTTTTAGGAAGTACTTTGGCTGTACCATGGTATATTTGCTATAATATAAGCTCTCTTCCTTCGTGTAACGGTGTTAAAGCCATAGTTGGAAGCTTGTTGCTGCCACAGAAAAACACATTTTAAAAGATAATTGCGACTTTTTATCTCACAAAAAATGGTGTACATGGTGGCCATAAAGGGATGGACATGGTCAGAAACAATGCTCTGGTAGGCCGTGGCATTTAAACGATGTCCAATTGGCACTAAGAAGCCTAACGTGTGCCAAGAAAACATCCCCACACCACCACCACCACCACCAGCCTGCACAGTGGTAACAAGGCATGATGGATCCATGTTCTCATTCTGTTTACGCCAAATTCTGAATGTCTCAACAGAAATCGAGACTTATCAGGCCAGGCAACATTTTCCCAGTCTTTCAACTGTCCAATTTTGGTGAGCTCTTGCAAATTGTAGCCTCTTTTTCCTATCTGTAGTGGAGATGAGTGGTACCCGGTGGGGTCTTCTGCTGTTGTAGCCCATCCGCCTCAAGGTTGTGCGTGTTGTGGCTTCACAAATGCGTTGCTGCGTACCTCGGTTGTAACGAGTGGTTATTTCAGTCAAAGTTGCTCTTCTATGAGCTTGAATCAGTCGGCCCATTCTCCTCTGACCTCTAGCAAGTCATTTTCACCCACAGGACTGCCACATACTGGACGTTTTTCCCTTTTCACATCATTCTTTGTAAACCCTAGAAATGGTTGTGCGTGAAAATCCCAGTAACTGAGCAGATTGTGAAATACTCAGACCGCTCAAAATTGCTTAAATCACTTTTCTTTCCCATTCTGACATTCAGTTTGGAGTTCAGGAGATTGTCTTGACCAGGCCACACCCCTACATGCATTGAAGCAACTGCCATGTGATTGGTTGATTAGATAATTGCATTAATGAGAAATTGAACAGGTGTAACGGCAGTGAAAAGTGACCAGCATCAAGCTTTTTTAAAAACGTATCAAAGAAAGATCCCATGCGACACATGTCCTGTAATTCTGGGGATATATGAAATTAAATTTAAAAGTATTATTTAGCAAAAACCCTGACCTTGGTTGTTGTTTATCTGTGCACGGCTGCACGTTTAAGAGACTCTTAGTTTGAAAATAGTGATGGAAAAATGTCTGTCTGTGTCTGTCCAGGAAGCTTGCCAAGTCCACATTGGTTCTGGTTCTGGTTTTCGGCGTCCACTACATCGTGTTTGTAGGAATGCCGCACACGTTCACAGGACTTGGTTGGGAGCTGCGCATGTACTGTGAACTCTTCTTCAACTCTTTCCAGGTGAGTTACTGACTAATCTATTTCTAATGACTAATGTTAATTATAATTATGTGTCAGTTTTCAATTCGGCTGGCATGATAAATAACTGCACTCATATTTTTTAAAAGCATTTTGATGCTTATTTATGGACAGTGTGAACTGCAAAACTAATAACGGCAAATGAAATAAATTAAAGATGATATACGGAATAATTGAATAGATAAAATAAATGAAACTAAAATTACCTTGTTGCCGAAGCTCTTCACTCTTCTGTCTTTCCTGAGAAATAAAAGTTTCAATGAATACAATTAAAATAAAAGAAATGTAATTAAAAGTTTGTGCAGTGAAAGATTCGTAGATTACATTAAAAGTTGGTGCTGGAGTTCATCAGAAGTGTTTCTTCTTTGCTTTTCTGTCTTACCTGTGAAATAAAGATTAAAATATATTCAATTACATTGAAATTAATTACATTTGAACTTGGTGCTGGGATGAAGCAGAAGCTTTTTTTCTTAGTTTGTCTGTCTAAAAATAAATGTCATTAAAATAAAATAAATTAAAAGTTTGTACTTAAAAGTTCGCTCCAATAAAAAATTTAATAAATTAAAACAAAATTGGTTCTTCTTTGCTATTCTGTGAAATAAAGATTAAAATAAATAAATATTTACATTTTATACATTTTGAATTTTTTAATAAAAAATGCTGCTGATATGCATCAGATTTTGTTTTTTGCATCTGTCTTTTTTATATGAGAATAAAATTAATATAAATTAAATGAAAAATAAAAAATCGGTACTAAGTAAATTAGAAGTTTTTTCTTTGCTTTTCTGTCTTTCCTGTGAAATAAAAGCCAAAAAACTAAATATTTATACTTATTTTTAAGAATAGGTCTAAATATTTAGATTCGGGCATGTATTAATGAATAATTGAATTATATATTTATAATAAATATATGCATTGATAAATGAAATAGCAAAACCAGATATACACTACAAGAGAAAAAAATTAATAATGAACAAGTTTGGCAAGAAACTTTCTCTGACTTCTGAAATTGGTGGTTATTGCTCTCTTTCAGGGATTTTTTGTGTCCATTATCTACTGTTTCTGCAATGGAGAGGTAAGTGTGGGTGGAACAACATTAATATTTTAAATAGACACATATTGAAAGTGTTCCTGTCAAAGATTTTAAAGTCAGTCCACAACACTGGTGTCTATCCCAAGGTCCAGACTGAAATCCGGAAGACTTGGCTCCGTTGGACGCTTGCGTTTGACTGGAAGGTTCCTGTAGTTTTAGCCAACTACCGCTACGGGTCGGTCCTGAACAGCAGCGTCCAGTCCCAGCTGACCTCGGTGACCCGCAGTTCTGCCCTCCTCACCAGCAGGGTGTACCGCTGCGCCGGTCGAACCAGTGTCAGCACACACGCCTCGCATATACACACCACCTTGCCCGGGTACGTCTTCAGCAGCTCGGACATTGAGAGCCTTCCGCCTTCGATTCCGGAGGAAATCGACGAGGAGGCCAAACACATCGATGACATCACGCTCAAAGAAAGCGCTAAACGCGTTAACGGCATCTCTGTACGACGGGAAGCCCTCAGCATCTGCTTCGAAGAGAGTGGACAAAGCACAACCCACGTGGATTCTGATGACATCATAACGAGGGACGATGACGCCACCCCTAAGGAAATCGCTAAACGCACTGATGACATCACGCGGAAGGATTCTTTATATGTGAGGTACTATAGTTTGGATCAAGAGGATGAGGAAGTACTTTAAAAAGCAGACTCAATTTAAAGTGAATCGCCATTTGCAACCTATTCACTGTAGTCAACCTAAAAGGAAATGAGAGCTTGGGCGGGAAAGTAGGACACGGATTGATTCACTGTAAGACCCAGAATTTACATGGGGTCTATTTTGATTTAATTCTCGCATGCCATTTGCAACCCATTTTACTTTCGTAATATGACGTATTTACAATTGAATCAGGATATTCAACAACAAAAAAACTGGACATTTTCCTTCAGGAATTTATTGGATCTTTTAGAATGACATGCACTGAGTTATAAGACCCAGAATGTGTATCAGGAAGGTAAATAGGGTCCAATTTGATTTAATGCTTAGCTTCTTCAAAAAATCAAAATGACTTGCCATTTGCAACCCATTTTACTTCTGTAATGTGACGTACTTACCATTGAAAAGGGATATTCAGTAAAAAACCTGAATGTGATCCTTTCTGGAATTGACTGGATTGTCAAAATTGGTCATACATACCAAAATGGAGCCAAAAATGCTAAATAGCACCGCCTAAGATGTCAGCGTAAAAGGAAAGTCGCTTCAGAAAGAAGAGCTAGTTTTGGGTGTGGGGTTGGGGGGTATTTCTTTGGAATGACATGTATTGATTCATAGTAAGACCAAGAATGTGTATTAAAGTAATACTCCACTTTTTTTGGAAATAGGCTCATTTTACCACTTCCCCAGAGTTAAACAGTTGGGTTTTACCGTTTTCGAATGTATTCAGCCGATTTTCACATATTTAGAAGAATATCAGTAACCAGGCAGTTTCTGGTCTCATTGACTTCCATAGTATATTTTTTTCCTACTATGGAAGTCAATGAGACCAGAAACGATCTGGTTACTGATATTCTTCTAAATGAATGGATTCGAAAATCGTAAAACTCGACTGTTTAACTCTGGGGGAGTTGTAAAATGAGCCTATTTCCAAAAAAAAAAGTGGAGTATCCCTTTAAGAAAGTAAATGCGGTTAATTTCGATGTAATGCTTACTTCAAAATAGCACAATTAAAGGAGTAGTTCACTTTTAAAAAAACTTTTGCTGATAATTTACTCACCCCCATGTCATCCAAGATGTCCATGTCTTACTTTCTTCAGTCGAAAATAAATTAAAGTTTTTGATGAAAACATTCCAGGATTTTCTCCATATAATGGACTTCAATGGGAACCAAACGGTTCAAGGTACAAAAGACAGTTTCAGTGCAAACTGCAAACTGTTCAAAGGGCTTTAAACGATTCCAGACGATGAATAAGGGTCTTATCAAACGAAACGATCGCTCATTTAATAAATAAATAACAAATTTTAAGTTTTATAAGCACAAATGTTCGTCGTTTGTGACTCTCCTGTTCGAACTTGTTCATCAATATGAAAAAGAAAAAAGATTTGTTCATTTTGATTAACGAGTTCGAACAGGAGAGTCACAAACGTGCATCACAGAACAGAGCAAGGCGAGCAAAACTTAAACTTTGTTATTTTTATTTTTTTTAATGAGCGATCGTTTCGCTTGATAAGACCCTTGTTCATCGTCTGGAATCGTTTAAAGCCCTTTGAACAGTTTGCGGTTTGCACTGACACTATCTTTTCGACCTTGAACCGTTTGGTGCCCACTGAACTCCATTGTATGGAGAAAATCCTGGAATGTTTTCATCAAAAACCTTAATTTCTTTTCGACTGAAGAAAGACAGACATGGACATCTTGGATGACATGTGGGTGAGTAAATTATCAGCAAAAGTTTTTTTTTTAAAAAAGTGAACTACTTTTTACTTTTTAATACTTTTTAACCCATTTTACTTCCATAATGTGACATTTACAATTAAAACAGGACATTCAACAAATAAACCTGGATTTTAACTTTCAGGAATTGATTGGATTGTCAAAACTGGTCATATACCAAATATGAAGCCAGACTTCAATGTGAGTTTGCTAAGAATGTATATTAAGAAGTAAACGGGGGCCATTTTGATTTCATCTTTACTTAAAAAATTATCGCAAGCCAGTCAAACAGAGGCTAAACGTGTTGTATAATGCATGAAAATACTGGTTTTGGTTTGGATCAACTGGTTTCACTCATTTCTAGGCCCAGTTTGCGAGAAAGACTAATTTCTTTGCTGGAAATTAGCATCATCGCTCTGCCGTACAAGATTGTTTACGTCGCTTGGTAAATTAAGTGTGTGTAAATATTTCCTTCGCAAAGTGTCACTCTGTGTTTTTTTTGCGATCGAATGATGTTGTTCAGTCAAACAATGCAATTCATTCACGAAACTCAAGCTGAATGAATTTCCGAGCGAGTGTCATGTTCTTAGTTTATGTTTGTAAAATTGTTCGCCAAACCATTTGTGCTTAAGTTGGTTTTACCAATAAATTGAAATATGTGTTTTATGACCCAATGTTCAGAGTTCTGCTTTGCGAAGTAAGACTTCGATTATGCTTTTAGTAAGACAATCGGTTGGTCGCTGCTTGGCATGAATGTTTTATTGTACAAATTGTACGGTTTTCCAGTAAATGTTTTTCTTAAATTGTTTTAAATGTATTAAGGCTTCACGCAAAGGTGTAATAAACGCAATTAATCATACATTGTATTTCAGTATATGAACTAAATAAAAATGCCAAGAACACAGAAATAAGTATATAACACATTGTAATATCGTTAAAAAATATCAAAAAGATTTGATACATTTGATAAATTTGATTTGGACAGCTTCTAAAATGTAAACCCTTTTACGTATGTACAAATCTTTACAAATAAGCAAAGATGTGTTTTAACT
This sequence comes from Pimephales promelas, assembly GCF_988280905.1. Lineage (NCBI taxonomy): Eukaryota > Metazoa > Chordata > Actinopteri > Cypriniformes > Leuciscidae > Pimephales > Pimephales promelas. The sequence goes on along the minus strand of NC_142770.1, from coordinate 7,646,997 downwards.
ACCGTAGGCCTACATACTGTAAAATTAAATATGTATAATCCAATTTATTATAAATACAATAAAATACACGTGAATTCCAGAAAGATAAACTTAAACAGAGGAGTCGTACAGAATTTGATATATAGATATTGAGGGTACTGTATCAATCCAAGCATACAAAATGAATCGATATGTTAAAACATAACATTTGAATACTTAGGTTCACGTTAAAATATGATCATACAGGTGATAATGATGTATATCTAAAGCACAACATACTTGTTCCAGTGAGCTGAAGATCAACAGGCCACACACATTTGTGATATAGTATGAATTTCAATCAGCTTCATCCCGAATAGCTGAATTAAAAGAAATCATTAATAGACTCAAGTGTTTACCATTCGGCACACCAAGGGTGCCCTTGATATCTCAGAGTTTAAATCAGCGGCACAGCCATTTATGGCCCTGTGGGAGTCGGGTTATGTGTTGGTCTTGTGATTACGGTTACATAACCTTTCCCAACAGGGCCCCTGTTTAATCACAGAGAAAGTTTAGTTAGAGAAAATAAATAATCATGTTTAGGTTTAGTTTACAACCAGGGTTAGGTGTTTCTACAGTGTAATTCAGATATCATTTCCCTCTGATTTTAGGACTACATTTTCAGACATAAATGTTGTGCAGGTTCAAAAAAAATCTCACTAAATCACGGTGACCAGAGATATTTACATTTCAGCTATTTAACAAGCCAGAAAGAACAAATTAGACCTTTTTAGTTCCTCAGTTGCTTGTCATAGAAGCAATGAAATTAAATGGTAACCGAATTTAGACTTTTATATAAATTTCCTGATTTCCAAGATTTTTCAGATCCCAAAAATTTTATGAAATGTGGTTGTTTCAGATGATATTGTGTGCAGAAGAAACTACACAATTCTCTACAATTTCCATGCAAATCTGAGCCATGCTATGCATTTTAATTTAATTATTTTATAAATATATTATAGGATCTATCTATCTATCTATCTATCTATCTATCTATCTATCTATCTATCTATCTATCTATCTATCTGTCTGTCTGTCTGTCTGTCTGTCTATCTATCCACTCTAAAAAATGCTGGGTTGTTTCAACCCAAATTCGGGGAAAATAAATTAAAAATTTGGGTTAAAATGCAATTTAAAAAATGTACTGTTGAAAGGGAAAGTTGAAGTTGGGTTAAAATTTAAAATTACATTTTTAACCCAACATTTGTGTTTGTCCATATTTTACCCAAATTTGGGTTCAAACAACCCAGCATTGTTTAGAGTGTGTGTATATATATAATATATATATATACACACACACACACACTACCATTTGAGTTATTATTTTTTTAACTCTTTTAGTTATAGTCATGGCTCATTTATGTCTCTTAGGAATGAAACTACTCCATAGGAATGAAAGAGCAACATCTGAACATTGTCCTTTTGTGGATCATATATTCTGAATTTCATTTCGATTGGTCGATGGTAGACATTCCTGTCTAAACTGTAAAAAGCGAGCCACGTCCATCTAATTTCCCCTATAAAGAAGTTGAATAGATGTCCTCAGACTTGAGCCAATATTGATTTGCCTCCTGCGAAAAGCAACTGATTTGTTGCCCTTTTGAACATGCACACAATGTCTTTTCATGAAAGGAAATGGAAAATGATTAACTTTAATGATGGCCATTGAGTAAGAGCAGGTGACAAAATGTCGCTTTCTCACAAATTATTATACCTTTTTAATGCCCCGTCATCGCTAATCTTCCGAATTTCTGTCTCCATTAGCCAGCGCATCAATGCAAAGTCTACCACCTCCCCCTTTCCCTTTCCTCTTTTAATCATCCCTTTCCTGTATTTTCGGTGCTTATTAGCCACTACGACAAGCTCAGCCGGTGAAACCGATGTTAATGGGCTTCATGTTCAACAACTCTTTCGCTTCAGCGAGGACCCCTAGGTTACTTTGCTCACATTGGACAAAAAAAAAACACCCTTCTGAATGCTTGTTTCTCTGTTACTGTTGTGTAGAAGTACCAGAAGCATCGTTATTTCCATGTAATCTGTGAAAAGAACATCTCTTTTTTTAACAAAAGCAGGAATGTTTCAGGCGATGGCACAAATCACATTTTCCCCATGCACCACTGGTGCAAAAAATTGTGTTTTTTTTATTTGCGTCTTTTTTTATTATTATGTTGCTTAGCATCTGATTAACGGCTTGAGGCATAATTCGTACGGTTATAAGACTTGCTGCCAAGCCATAGTTTTATATCTCATCACTGTATCCAGTGAGGCGTAACTTGCAGATGATGGCTTCATTATACAGACACTAAACACTTTTATCTTATCTGAATGGTTTCATTTCTGCAGGTGTGTTTTTTTTTATCTGCTGATTGATTTTTATTTGAAGATGCATCACTCTCCCTGGGAAATGTTATTGCTCAGTGATTGCACTTTATTCTCTGTTATGATTCAAATAAGCCTCTGTAGCAATGGTTCCATCCGCCAATTTTCATGCAAATTTTCGGAAATCCAAGCTACTCCAAGTTACTTGGGTGCAAATTCAACGCATTCTCATCCCAAGGCGTCATAGACTGATGCTTTTGCCAATGCGCATACATCCAACGCGCATGGCACCATTTAGCGTCAATATAACTTGCTTCGGTGATGGTAGGTTTAGGTCGGGGGTAGGGTTAGGATTAGACCACTAGGAGGCGCCTTGTGGCCCATATCTATCTGCGTCTCATATTGACGCTAAAGGGTGCGATGTGCGTTTGATGTATACGCATTGGCAAAAGCGTCAGTATATGACGGATGAGAACAGACTGGGCAATTCGTATGAATTAGTACAACGTGACAAAAATGTGAAAAAAGAAACGTGAAAAAATGTAGGATTATTGAAGTTCGTAAGTTAGCTCCAGCCTTAAACATACCCTTCACTGAGTTGTAAGCAGATCGTATGAAAATGTATGAAAGAGATCATACGAATTCATAAGCAGCCACCAATCGGCGAAATGTAAGATAGTTACGAATTGCGATGAAATTATGATAGTTAGGCTATCACAAGATGTGTATCAATTCTCTCTCAATTCGCACTCAATTGAGGCGGATCATTTTTTATCCGATAAGGCCGGATTCACATTTAGCACCTAAAAACGTGTTTAAAACGCTGGGCGCGCAGCATTCCATTATGAGCGCGCATACCGCACGCCTACATTTGAAATAACGAACTTGAGCGTGCAAAAGACGCCCTAAGAAGACAAGCACATAATTGTCTGTCACATAAATGCCAATTTACTCACCCGCGTCATCAAAGATGTTCATGTGTTAATAAATCACGTTCAACGGTCACGTAGTACATAGATGGAAGTACCACCCTTGTGTTCACCCAAAGCGAACATGCGAAGACTAAGTCAAACTCCATCTACAAAAAAAATTTAAATAAAATGTAAAACAACAATGTCGGACGATTTTGAAGTTGGAGGACAAAATGAGGTAGGTCCTATCCTACCTTTTTGAACCAGAACACGCATGACCTTTCAACGTGATTACGTAATGAGTGGCCCATCATAGATATATAAATGTTTATATTTTTTAGAAAATGACCAACGGTTTCGCTCGATTAGACCGTTATGCCTCGGCTGGGATCGTGTAGAGAGCTTTGAAACTGCAATTTGGACCTTCAAACCCTTGAAGTCCACCATATGGAGAAAAATCCTCAAAAACCTTAATTTCTTTTCGACTGAAGAAAGAAAGACATGAACGTCTTGGTTGACGTGGGGTGAGTTAATTTTTTGAAGTGAACTAATCCTATAAGGTATCTTTGTGTTTCTAAAAAGTTTCTAAAAGGATTAGCAAAAAAAATATTTTATGTATAAATCCAAGATTGTTTTTCACAGAAACATGAATCTAGCCCAGAAAAAATGAAATATTTGAATTTATATCGAGACCTCTTACTTTTGATTGCAGATCATGGGAAAAAGCAAAGTTTGAAACTTTATTAAGTTTCTGAAACTCAGAAACTAGGAGCCATAAGCATAAGTTAATTTGCGATCCAACTGGGAAATCAGATCTCATTTGTGAATTTGCTAGCTCACGGACTATGAAAACCAGCACCAATTTCAACATTCGTTATTTCTGGTTGTTACTCACCTACGCTTGGATGCAAAATAATGAACACCGAACAAACCCAATAACATTATACTAGAAAAAAAAAAACACTTGAGATAATGAGATCGCACTTATACACACATATATAACGAGTTCTCCATTTCAAAACCTTGAACACGTGCTTTCCAAGTGCTCGGTTGATATTTGCACCTGCTAATTATACAGCAAAGAGGCCATGCGGAGAGCGATGATTCAAAAAAAATAAAGCTTTACACGCACCAAAGCTTTGTTTCCCTTTCTGTTGTGTTGTGATCTGGAACATCAGATGTGCATCGGGTGGGTGTTGCGATGGATGGAGTATATGGGATTTGAAAAAGAATGTGATGATAATTGACATAATGAGCTGAACGGGCCCAGTGGCATGGAAATCAACATAATGCGAGTCTCAGGGAGCGACTCCTTCCTTGTTTTCGGTTCTTTGATGATTATGTTCTCTCAGGATCTGTGCTGAACAGAGGTTGCATGCATATTCACTGAATGTACTGGACTGGTTCACTCAAGAATGAAAATTCTGTCGTCAGTTACGTCAAGAGTAAATCACGTGTCTTTATTTCATGGATTATAAAGGAATGTTCGGGCTGCTCAATCGTTTCTAGAGCTGGGTAAAAATGTGTTCCGAGTCATCGCGATCTTCACTGTTTTTCAGCGGCGATGTGAGACAGCAAACTGACACGTGGAAACGTGTCTCATGACATTGAAACAACGTTGGTCATTGTTTTGAGCATTGTTTTAACGTTGAATCAACGTCAGACGCGGCATTCTTCAAAGCTAAATGAAAATCGGAAATTGGTTTGCTTTCATAACGTTGAAACAACGTTGATTTAAAGTTGATTTTCCGTTAGTTTTGAAAGAATGACGCGTCTGACGTTGGTTCAACGTTAAAACAATGCTCAAAACAATGACCAACGTTGTTTCAATGTCATGTTTCCACGTTGATTCAATGTCAGTTTGCTATCTGGGAAGGTACAGCAAAATAAATAATTTTACCCAAGTTTCCACTGTGCTGTTTGAATTGTGAATTTCTGGCAGAAAACGTCTAGACTTCTGCATACGACGAAAAATATCATGCTTTAGTGACTCACCAAAGATTATGACACACCAAGTCAAATATATGATGAAATTATGACATACTAAATCACAATTATTAGATTAAGTCAACATTATGAAATTAGTCTTGAAATAATGACACACTAAGTCATCATAACTGTGACATTAAAAAGTCATGACAAAGTTGAAATTAAAACAAGTCAATTATGAGATGAAACGTTTGCATTATGATGTTTTAAAAGAATAATAAGTCATAATTTTAACAGTGTATCATAATTATGAAACATGTTGAGATACTGTAGGTCATAATTATGAGATTAAAATGTGAGTTGCATACTACTCATGCTCATCATGACACAATTATGAGATTAAGAAAATGTGGAATTGTGACTTTTTATGCAACTATTTATGTCAGAATTTGTACTTTTTGTCATGAAATGTCAACTTTCCATTTTATATATGTCATCATTTTGACTTTTATATAATAATTGCGACTTTTCATCTCATAACTAGGACTTAATGTCATAATTTTGACTTTTCGTCGCAAATAGGATTTATCTTGTCATAATTTCGACTTTTTATCTGATGATTATGACAGTATATCATCATTTTGACTTTTCGTCTCATAAATCATGGATTTAGTTTGTCATAATTCATAATTTTGACTTAGTAAGTCATAATTTTGACTAGCTTGCCAATGTTGTTAATTCCCCTGTTGTTTTCCACAGAAGTCAGTCAGTCATGCAGGTTTGGAACGACATGAGATGAATAAAGACCGAATTTAAACATTTGGGTAAACTATTCATTTAATTTCTCATTGTATATGTGTGTGTATCCATCACAATAGCCTTTTTGGTCCAAAACCCCCTGTCTCTTCATTCTGACACCCTCATTAGATGCCATTCACACCTGTTGCAACCCACAATACATTTTAGGGAACGAGATTTGGCTCGCTGTTCGCCCAAAACGTCCCTATCATTGAGGTATGATAAAAGATTGTGTAGTCAGCGAACTATCACATATTCAGATAGACAATACTCAATCACACCGTATTGATGTACGCCCACGATACTCAATTTGTTATGCTGCAATGCATTGTGGGTGATTGATTTTCACTGTCTTGTCTTACTGAAGGAATAACTGATAAGAGATTGTGTGACTATGCTTGAAAGAGATCGAATCCAAGAATGAGAAGTTAAGATAGAAGAAAAGTTCCAGAAAAGAGAAGGGAGAGGTGTACTAAAACTACCCATAAGCCCATAGGTTTTCTATTAACTGGAAAGAGACTTACAGTGGACTACATCATTTCAAAAGAACCTACATAAGAAACCCATGTTCTTTGCAGTCCAATTCCCCCTGAAGGGTAAGTGGACATTCAAGAGAAAACTGTTGTACTGCACATTTTTTGCTCTCATTAAAGGCTTATTTGACTGTATAGTACATCATTATCAGTGTTATCATTAGAGTTCAGTACAGGTTAGGCCAGAATAGTCGCCACATATAGCACATGATCTCATTGTACATAGGCCTATATTACATTTTGACCATTGCTCTCATGTCTCGAATGTTTTTAATTGCAAAAACGAGTTCTGTGTGAACCGACCCTTATGTTTGCCAGATTTTCTTCCGATCGATATTTTTATTTCTTTAGCTTGAATTTAAAACTCATGAGCGTTTAACCATCTGCCGCATGTTTGTGCTCAAAAAGCAAAAGTCATACTGAAGTCTTCCATGGCCAGTTGTTTGCGTATTAGTTGTGTTAAAATGAATGTGATAGTGATACCAGCAGACAGATGAGCATGCTTAATTATCACTGTCAGAAAGTTTTTATTTCCAAAACAAAAAAAAGTAACTATTTCACAAAAAACAGAAAGTTCTGGGCCCATAAAAGAGGTCAACTAAACAGAACTTAGCTCAGGTAGCATACCCTTAAAGGGTTAGTTCACCCAAAAATGAAAATTAACTCATTAATTACTCACCCCCATGCTGTACCAACCCCGTAAGACCTTCGTTCGTCTTCGGAACACAAATGAAGATATTTTTGATTAAATTTGAGAGCTGTATAACTACCACATTGGCTCCTAAGGGACTGCCTCTTGACGGCCCAGAAAGTCAAGAAAATGTTTAAATATCCCAAGTGACTACCGTGGCTCAACTATATGTTTATCAAGCGACGAGAATACTTTTTGTGCAAAAAAACAAACAAAAATAACGAGTTTATTCGACTATTTCTTTTCTTCCTTGTAGGCCAGAACGAGACTTCCTTAGATTTCCACGACGCATGCGCGAGAATTGCGATCTGAAGTGGTGTAAGCTGGTGTAAGCAGATCGCAATTCTCGCGCATGCGTCGTGGAAATCTAAGGAAGTCTCGTTCTATTAGATTTTTTTGGCGGTTGGCACACAATGAAATGGTGCATTACTGCCACCAACTGGTATGGAGTGTGGAACCGAATGACTACTTACTTAAATAAAAAAAAATTAAATCCTCTCAATTATATTAATCATTCTAAAATAATGCAAAACAAATCCAAAACACTTTTCTTTAGAATTTTCCTAAAAATTTCTACTAAATCAAACCTAAGCCAACTGTGTTGTCGCCTCTCGTCGAGGTAAAAAGCTGCACTTGAACACACCGAGAGAACTAAAGGCGACTGTCAGCTAGAATATGCGTCTGTGCCAGCGTTTAATGAGCAACTGTCTATTTCTGCAGATATATAAATATATATATTCTTCATTCAAGAAGGAAAACCGACGCTACTGGCTACACATAACGTAAACAAAGCAGCGCGTGCTTGCCGTTTTGAATATCAATCCTGCTAAACACTTTCTTTATTCCACTCCACTCATGTTAATATTGAAATATTCGCCAAGGAACACTCAGGTAAGAAGACGTAACATAAGAACAGCCTTCTATCTTTACCGTTTTGACTTCTTTGCTTGCTGTTTTGCGTTTATTCTCGTGCACCAGTGCAGTGGTACGTGGGCCGTCAGGGCCAGCAAGGCCTTCTGCTGGCCTAAACACTATCAGAATCAATGACTTGCACTTGACTTTAATGTATTTTTTTTTTCATGAATGAGTATTAAATAATTCTAAATAGTTCGTTCTCTATAGCTTTTCTCTTGGTTGCGCTGCTTCAGTAGTATGTTTTTATGTTAGAGCTCGTTGTGTCATATTTTATGCGTGTAGTGTGAACTCAGCTATTCAGCCTAAGCTAAACGCAGTAACTCTATTCGATCTCTCCGGGTAAAAACAGAACTGACTAATTTAAGTTATGAAACAAATAATTTTGAAGGCAAAAGTCCCACTGATTGTTTATTTCCACAGACTTAAACCAGCAGTAAGTTTAACTTATAACGTTACTCCACAATTTAACTTGAATGAAATTTGCAGAAATTTTTTTTCTTCTCATGAGGGTTTGTACGACGGCGAGAAACTAAAAAGATTTGCATCCTTAAGGGACATTGTTTTTAAAGCAAATGTAAAATTTATGAACTGGAAATTTGGGGACAGATCCCTTTGATTGGTTCAAATTTCACAGTCTATTTTTGATGTCTGAAAGCTGGTTCAGACATCTGATGAAACCGTTTGAAGATTAAATGTTAAAATTCTTCTACCACTAATGAGTTCTGAAGAAGAAATACACGAAGGAAAGACGTTAAAACTGTGTCTTTTTGGATATTTAAGTGACCATGCAGTGAGCCGAATACAAATATCTCTTTATGATGCAGGGATACACAGGAACGTTGACCTTGAATTGCCTTTATTCCTCTTATCACAATGACTGTGGGACTTCAGCACAACAACAGCAAATCACTACTATTCCGTGCTCTAAATCCACTCAGAAAGTGTTGCAAATGGGTTTTGATGTCACAGGGCAGGGGCATTGCGATTATTAAACGTTCCTCTTGAAAATTATTAGCACTTCTTTCTGTTAAGTGTTTGGGTGAATTGTGCGGTATTGTTGTTCTAATAATTATGAAAATTATTTGATGTGTCGATACGTGTTTCATATCCGGTGATTGATTTCTTATAAAGACGGTAATGAATAAAGATCTGTTTTTCTTGGAAGTTGTGGTGTACACGTTCTCTGAACTAAACAGTGTTTCTTAGTAAATAGCGCCACCATGTGGCTGGAAAGGTGTAACACAAATAAAAATTCTTGCAAAATTGAAAATAAACTAATAATATTGAATTAAGTTCCTATTTTGAACAACTAAATCGTGCTGCATTTATTCAAGTAAAAGAAATTAAATGATGTGTGGACAAATAATTGATTTATTAGATTTTTATTATAATGTTTATATTCCACTTTACAAATTCTTACAATATTCCTGATGCAAAAAAATCCCTTCTTTTTCAGAGCATGTTTTTGGCCTTAATTGGTCTTAATTAACGTCATCTTAATACAAACATGATCACAGAATACATAGAATTTATATAATAAATTACTTAAAAAATCCAGTAATAACTGAACCACAAAATTTGCACCAAGTTTCAAACAAAATTGAAAATGAAACAAAACAGATCTGCTTTCGTAAGATTAAAATAACACGTAGGAAAAACAAGTGCAGACGAATCACAAAACAAACTACTCGGACAATGTTCCTTTAATATACTAAACACTAAAGCTGTACTTTTTGAAATGTCAAAAAGCAAAACTGGCATATAGGATAACATACGATACATTCAAAACATCAATGAGAACTTTGAAACGAGCGAAAACGCATTCAAAATAAAGTGACGATGCATTCAAAACGAGCGAAAAAAGAAAAACGCGAGATCAAAGCGGAACGAGTCCCTTGATCTGATGACTTCTAATGCTCCTTGATGTCACAATGTAGAATGTTACATTGTAACAATGTAACAAAAGCATCGAAGACAATGTAACACTGTAACGTTTTTGTGCAATTACTGATTGACTCAGTTTTATGGCAACGTAATTGAGATCAGGCATTAAATGTACAAAACTTTCATCATGATAGTCTTGATCTACAATCAGCTGATGTCTTACAGATCTTGATAATAACGTCATAAATCGTATCTTTGAAATCAATCTTTAAGTTTTTATGGATACGGTCAGCAATGCATCACACATTGGGGGCGTGGTTTAGCGCCAGTTGAACGAATTCCGGTTACCATAGTTATGTATTGTTTCTAAGCGGAAAATGAATCTCATGGCAATTTGTAACTGTTTTACTTTATTGGCAAAATTGTGGGGCTAAAGGGCAGTACACACTGGGACGAATATCGGCGCGTGTTATTCACCAGCGTTTTTCAAAGCGTTTTTTTGTGTTCACACCCAGGCGATTTTCGCTGACATCTTCCTCGTCTCATTTCTTCCCAGCAGCTACTTGGCGTAGGCCTATATCTTTTTCGCCTTTACGCATGTGTGCTCAGCAAGACCGTTTTGTGTTTGAGCGCCCCCAAGTTGTGTTTTACTGTAACTTCATACGCTCCAAACACGTGAGCAAAAGCGCCAATCTCATTGGTCGGATAGGTTTTCACGCGGCGTCAAAATAAAAATAAAAAACCCGAGCCGTTTTCCGCGTCGGTGTGCACACTCACATTGGTGCCCTTTGTTTAGTCACGAGGCGTTAAACGTCGGCGAATATCGCACACGAAATTCGTCCCGGTGTGAACAGGCCTTATTACGTATTAATTCGTACAATCTAATTCGTACGTTTTTGTAGGCTATGATTTGCTTACGCCCCAGTGACTGTTACGTTTAGGGGAGGGATTAGGGTGGGCCAAAATTTTACGTTTTTGTACGATTTACATTGTAGCAATTCATACAAAAGCGCTGCCTAGTAACATAGTTACGATTTCCCATAGGATTATGTTTGCCGCTTTTTAGAAAGAAAATACTGAAAATTATTGCTGTGTTCACGCCATGTTGTACTTACCGTAATCTGTAATACTGTAATTACACGCGACTTTATATTCAGAGCTGTTCACGTCCTTGGAATTATGCGTTTCTATGGCAACACTATCAATACCTAAATGAATCTGCAGCGGTCAGGTGGTACAGCGCGTCACATGGTACAAGTAGGAGCTCTTAGAAAATTCGTGAATCCTTTTAACAAGACGTAATTACAACATGGCATGAACACACCTTATTTTGTATTTTTTTGCCATCCAATTGAATAAAATAATGTTTTTTTTTTAACTAATAATGTCTAAAATAGCCACAGTTACATTGTAAAGATGGGAGTAATATTTAAATAGGAAAAAAATGCTACAGAAAAGTGTTTCTGGGATGACATCATGTTCCCTTACCATATATGGTAAAACGTATTTATATTTAATAAGACAGTAAAACGTATTTATATTTAATAAGACAATGTGAGCACTTATAGTTAAAAATTATATTATTTCATGTTAGCTTTGAATGTAATTGTGTAATTTTATTGTCATGCGCGTGACCCTATTGCTGTTTTTTGTTTTGTTTTGTTTTTGCAGTGTTTTGGAAATGTATCTTTATTTTACTCGTAAAAATATGGTACCCATGGTAACCAGTATTTGCCCCTCCCCCATTCTGATTGCATCTATATATGCCCGTTGTGCAACTATAATTCTGATCAGTACGGACGTCTATTCCAAGAACGGACCGTTTTCAAAGCCATTACGCTGTATTAACAATCACTTAACAATATAGAATTCAGCACAATAAATATAGAAACACAATACAAAACAAGGCCTCAGAAAGTGTGTCTCTGAATTGTTCTCTGAGAAATAACATGAGTGAACAGCGCTAGATTCCTGTCATTTTTCACCTGCTATTAAAATCCCATGAAAACTGCCTGAAATCCCACATTATATTGAATATTGAATCTGTGTTCTCTAGTTCCTGGATATTATCATAGCTTTGCTTGTGTGTGTGTGTTTTAACAGTCCGAGTCTTGGAGTCATCATCGCGGCATTGACGCCCAGAGATAGAGGGTGTGCGGTCACAGTAAGACGCAGTGCAGCCTCTGGGAACCCGAAGGTCTGTCCGCCCGCCATTTGGCTTTCCTCTTCTTCTTCAGACCCCGTTCTGGAATCTGCTGACTGTGAACAGAGACCAACATCAATGCTATTGAGATCAATGCTAATGGGAATGCTAACGCTAATGCTAACGGAGGGTCAAACTAGACGTAACTCCGACGCACCGTATCACTCTGACGAGCTCGTGAAACGCTTTGTCTACATTCATGGGCGGATCTTTTGCACTCGTCTCAATATACGTGATCTGTGATGAAGACATAAAAACACAACAGTTACAATAGAAAAAATGTTTCATAGTAGATTTAGTATTATTAATATAATTATATTATTGTTTTAATACAAATATTAGAACATGTCTGAGAAGAAAAATCATGAAAAATTCAACATGAAATCAATATTCTTAAACGTTGGTCTTATAGTGAACTTATTGAGTTCAGAAATTATTTAGTAATAATAATATGAAATATGTGATGAAGATATTCAAAAAAATATTAATAGCAAATTTGTTGTAATTAAATAAGATTTTGTATTAATAATAATGTTGTTATATTAGAACATGTCTGATTAGAAAATATGAATAAAATTCAACATGACTATTTCTTAATAAATATTGATTGTCCTATTGTTATTTATTGGTTTGCGATTTTGTAAAATATATTTTTAAAAATAGGTGTGATTCTAAAATATTTATGATTATTATAAATAATAATTATATTATTATTATTATTATAACATATCTGTTAAGAAAATGAGAAAGATTCAACATGAAAGCAAAATGAATGCTTTCTTAATAATAAACATTTCTTTATTAACATTTCTGAACTATTTAATGGTTTGCAAGCATTATGAAACAATATTGTAAAATATTTTAAAAATGTATTTAAATAAAAGGTTAAATAACAAGTTTATTGATCAATAATATTAATTCATATTAAAACCAAAAATATAATGTAAACATAAAAATAATAATTTAGAGAAATGTCATTGTGAAATATTTAATGGATTTAAGCAAAAGATGATATAATTACAAAGGGGTCAATAATAATAATGAATATTAAATTAATAAAAAATCATGCAAAAATACAAACATTCTTTTTCAGAATTTTTTATCAAAACATACCAACATTCTTTTTTATTTTGCTAATGTAATCGAGGCCTTGTGAGTTAATAAAGTAAATAATACTAACCAATAATATAATCTCCTAACATGTTTTACTTTTCACAATCCAATCAAATCCCGGAAGCTAAAACCATATCATTTTCATATGAATATATGCTGGTTCACTCAGAATGATGTCCGAGGTTTCGCTCACGCTGTGTTTGGAGGCCATCTCTCGTCCCTGCTCACTGGTGATCTTGCGTAAATGCACCAGGTCAACCTTATTTGCCACCAGAACCATGGGAAACGACTCCCTGCGACACAGGCACAATCAAGAGACACAGTCAGGGGCCTTTACTCGCAGCGTTCAACTAAAAGCAGAACACTTTGAATACGTTTTGGCCGTTCATTTACACAACCGGTGTTTTGGGGGCCTGAAAACGCAAACGTTTGAAAAAGGGTTTCGAGCAAGTTTTGTCTCTGTGCGGGGAGATAATAGAAATATTACTAAAAATATTAATTTGTGAGTGAATTTTTTTTTTTTTAGATTGACACTAGCGACAATACAAAAAAAAAATCATGTTGTGATTGTAAAATTTGCATGTTATGTGTGCGTTCTGTGTCCGACCAGTAGCCTAATATCACATAATAAAATCTGATTTAAAATGTAAGTTAATCGTTTTGTGGATCTTAAAAAATTATTTGACACCTTAAGTGATTTTTTTTTTGTCTGGATCTCTCCTGAGTAAACAAAAAATTACAATTTGCGAAAAACTGTGATGTCATGCGCATGTGTATTATGTATTGTTATGTATCGTAGTGTTTCTTTACAAATTGACATCGCCATCTACTGGCCTGGCATGAATAATACAGCGTTTTTAGTTGTTTTCGGTGTGAACTAGTATTGTTTTGACTACGTTGTCATCTGTACGTGAAAAATGTGAAGGAAAAAACGTTTCCGTTTTTGCTAGAGGTCGGCACTGATAGTTGATTGGTGGAACCAATTACGTATTACGTATACGTGGTAATGATGGTAATGGCCTTTAAGCACAACTCTTTGGAATTATATGAAATGGTAACACTTTATAGTAAGATTCCATTTTTAGCATTAACTAAGGTTAATACAAGTTGTGGAAAATTATTCATTGTTAGTTTGTTAATTTCAACATTTACTAATGCATTAGAAATGAAGTTTTAATTCTTATTTTATTTGTTATTACCTTAGTTAATTCATTCATATTTATATATTTATTTAATTGAGCACATTTCCATTCAGAACTGTTTTATTGTGAGTATTATGTTTGTTTTTAATCCAGTATCCATTAAAAAATATATCGGTTGAATTATCGGTTATCGGCATGTGCGGTCAAACCTAAATATCGGTGTCGTAAATAAATATTTATATATTTATTTAATTGAGCACATTTCCGTTCAGCACTGTTTTATTGTGAGTATTATGTTTGTTTTTAATCCAGTATCCATTAAAAAATATAGCGGTTGAATTATCGGTTATCGGCATGTACGGTCAAACCTAAATATGGGTATCGGAAATAAATATTTATATATTTATTTAATTGAGCACATTTCCGTTCAGCACTGTTTTATTGTGAGTATTATGTTTGTTTTTAATCCAGTATCCATTAAAAAATATATCGGTTGAATTATCGGTTATCGGCATGTACGGTCAAACCTAAATATGGGTATCGGAAATAAATATTTATATATTTATTTAATTGAGCACATTTCCGTTCAGCACTGTTTTATTGTGAGTATTATGTTTGTTTTTAATCCAGTATTCATCAAAAAATATATCAGTTGAATTATCGGTTATTGGCATGTACGGTCAAACCTAAATATTGGTACCGATATCGGTCGACATCTTGTTTTTGGCATGTAAATCGCACTGAAGACCAGTCTGCAACTCAAACATGTGTTAGTACCTGTCCTTCACTCTCAGAATAAGCTGGTGGAAACGGTCCACGTGTTCGAAACTGGCTTTATCAGTGACTGAGAAGACGATGAGAAATCCGTCTCCGGTCCTCATGTACTGCTCCCTCATGGCACTGAACTCCTCCTGTCCGGCCGTGTCCAGAACTACGCAAACACACAGATCACAACTGCAGTTTTACACAAATACACACTATCGTTTACTTCATTCCGTTCAAGACCCCCCTGTGGTAAAATCAAGTTTTTAATGTTTATAAAAAAATAAAGACGCCTCCTTTAAAATGCTCCAGTGTGTATCTGTGTAAGCGCTCGATAAAGAGCGGAAAAGACAACATGTTCTTGAAGCGTTGATCACTGTAGCCAATCACAGACATTTATGTTGAGTGTGTGGACACAATGGCCAATCACAGAGATATACTGTATATTTAGTTATTGTAATAAAAGCGTGTTGTTTACTTCAGTTATTTTTATTTACTATTTTATTATTAATATATGATATTACAAATATTATATTGCTATATTGATAATTCAAAATGAAAGAAGAATTAAATAATTATTTTCATAACATTTTAAATAAATATAATTTATTTATATTTATAATTTATAATAATTTTATATATAAATAATTTAATTATATATATATATATATATATATATATATTCACTGCAATGACAGTGAAAAGTTAAATTTTTTTTAAATTGCTCCTCTTTTGTACGAATATATTCCCATTTTGCAAGTTGCTTTGGATAAAAACATCTGCTAAATGCATAAATGTAAAAAAAAAAAAATTTAAATGTATATCTTAATTTCTGACATCTCTGTATTACACATGGTACATTTAATTATTTATTCATAATATAATCATTGTGTTTATTGTTAACTAAAATTAAAATGACTAAAACAAATGAAAAATGTAACAGAAAATATATCAAATAACTGGAATAAAAAAGTGTAATTAATAAAACTGACGAAAGGACATAACGAATTACTAAAACTTAATCTATAATGAAAATTATAATATATAAAAATAATCTAATACTCTAATAGTACATAGATAACACCAAAATAACTCTATAATAACTGAATATAATGCATGTCTTTCGTTTCTTTCCTTGCAACGTTTTAACTCTAAATATTGTATAATTTCCAAATATCTTAAAGATTTTTTTAACCCTTTAAACTCTTTTAACTCTAGCTCATTATTTTGTGATGAATGTTTTGTGCTCATAGAAATATTGAAATATCAGAAATGACTGCTTGATTTCTTCTTGTGCATAAAATAAACCCTGATATGTTTTAGCTTGAGCTGCACTGCCCTCTACTGGCACGGTATTGAACTGCTCACCGTCCAAAATGGCCCATTGTCCGTCAATCTCGGTGTGTTTGAGGTACGAGTCCTCGATGGTGGGGTCGTAGTCAGGGACGAAGATCTTCTGGAAGAACTGTATGGTGAGAGCGCTTTTCCCCACGCCTCCGTCTCCCACCACAACCAGCTTATATGTGGGCAGGTTGTCCCCGGGAACCACGCTGGTCGCCATGGAGACAGCTACACCTGCAATAGAGAGAAAATGGTGTCAGATGAGAGAAGCTGCTGTCGATTTGCCAGGCAAGCATACAAATGATGCATATACAGTTGATAAGACGTTAATCTGTATTATTTAATTAGCTGAAATGATTCGGTATGATAAATTGTATTTGCACTAGTGCCTTTATGGAGTTTCTTTCAACATTTTTATAGAAAAAAAATATATGATTAAAATATTTTTAACAGCAATCACTATTGAATAAATCAAAACTATAAAATAACTATCAAAAATAAAAATGGATCGATTGATAATGATAAATAATAATAATGATAAACTAATAATAATAATAAAGCTAAAATATCAAAATGTGAAAATATAATATAAAAATAATGTAAATATCTTTATCGGCATTTACAATGTTTTATCAAAACGTAACCTCTGAAACAACTTTTCATTTCTGATGATGTCATCAAGGCCTTGTGGGTGGGGAAAACAATATTAACCAATAATATCATATACTAAAATATCCTTCACTTTTCACAATCGAATCCAATCCCAGTAAATCAAACAACATTTTTCTTCTTCTAAATATTCTATGAAGGCTTTGTTGAAAAAAATAATAATAATCTGACTCAAACAACCAGAACATTCTTCAAAACATCTCAGTGTTTTCCGAAGTTTAAGTACGACACAAGGGTGAATAAATGCTGATCGAACTTTAATTTTTTTTGGGTGTGCTGTTTCTTTAAGAGAAAAGAACCAGCGATTCAGACGTTTAATGTCTGAAATGCCACTAATGGACTCTATATTGGCATAAAGAAGAAGGCTTTTCCCAGACATCCAACCAGATCATCACACACACACAGGAAATACGGTCTAGACGAGACACTTGGATTGCCACGCTGTGATTTTGCAGTGTGATCTCAGCTCAAAACTGCCAACAACAAGAAAGCCCCAGACAGACTGACCACCAGTTAGCTCAAACTGTACAAACCAACGTCAAAACACAGGGAACAACCTCAAAAACACAAACACAACGTCTTATTTCAGAATTTAACACCCCAAACTGCTGGATATTTACACCTGATGTCAGTATTCCCATTAACCACAATAGAGGGAAGTTCAGAATTTCCTTCCTGAAATCATCTGGGATACGACTCGATCCCTACGAACCCACACACATGATATGCGGTGAAATTTTGTATATCGCGGCTACAAATGAAGAATTCGTTCCACAACTCGATAATAGGTCAGCACGTTTTACTAATTTGTTCCCTCGTTTTTTAAGTGAATCGGCGTTTTACTAAATCATGCGCACAATTTAATACTTTTTATTATTTTACTAAATCGTGCGCAGAAATATAATTCGTTGCCTCGTTTTACTAAATCGTGCCCACAATATAATAATTTGCTCCATTGTTTTAGTTAAAACCATGGAATGAATTAATACAACATGGCCAGGATTTACTAAATCAAGGGAACAAGTCGTGAACAAATCGTAGGAACGAATTCTTGATATGCCTCCACGATTTAACTAAAACTAATTTTATATTTTTTATGTCATGTGCGAGGTTCAGTACTATGTAGTCTGTAATTTCATATACCACAGTCTACCGACTCAAGCGTACGGTGAAAAAGTTGTTTTAACGAAGCCGATATAAATTTTCAATTTTACAATGTAATTTTTTATATTTAATTAAATATTTACTTAAAAGATAAACATTTAAATGAAAATATATTATCGACTATTTTTTTACACTTTAAAAATATTCGACTAAATTATTTTCACAAATATTTTTCACTCAAAAACGTGCGCAATTCGCAATATTTTCGAAATAGACGCGAGGCGTCGCTAACAAAATCGGTCGATTAATCGGCCTTCCATTAATCACTACTAAAAACAACCATGCCACATGCTGTACCTACTTTCAATCATACAACTGTACCGTCTCTTTTCAAATAAAAGTAGATTGTATGTTTGTGCATGATCATATCTGTGCATGGGTTCATTACTCCGAGCTATGCATGTATCAATACTCCCACCTTGATCATTCTGTCTGGGTTGCCTAATGCATTACCCATTAGCCTAGTCTTAGGTATGTGCATATCTATGATCTCCATTATATGAAACTACCCTGCAATGAAAGCATCTTCCTGGCAAAAAGGAAATCATGCAGTCTCCTGCATTTTAAGATATGTG
Source organism: Pimephales promelas (assembly GCF_988280905.1). Lineage (NCBI taxonomy): Eukaryota > Metazoa > Chordata > Actinopteri > Cypriniformes > Leuciscidae > Pimephales > Pimephales promelas. The sequence goes on along the minus strand of NC_142770.1, from coordinate 7,628,030 downwards.
TGTGTGCAGCGCTTAATGTTGCAATTCACCAATTTGATCACTTAACATGTTCATGCATAATGCACACATGCATGATTCAACTGGTAAAACATGCATATCTATATAGAAACAATCACGTATCATCATAAAACGCCCGTTTGATATAAAGAGACCTAGATTTTATTCCTTCGTCCTGTTGATAGATGCAATCAGCATGCATTTATATGCATTGAAAATTATTACCTTATCACAAGATGACAGCATATGCCAATAGCCCGATCCGTTTCCACAGATGTTGCTGCCGACATTACCGAGTAAATACTCACGCGGAAACGTTTTCTATTTGTTATACAACTGGATACAGTGGCTTTTTATCGGGCCGCGCGAAGAGCCGTTTTCAGTTCCTCACACCTCGAGAGCGCTCACAGTTACTTCACACTAATTTACTGTTCTGACAGGGGGAAACCGGTCATCTCTGTGACAAATATCAAACCTATTTTAAATACTTGACGGTACGTGTTTGTGATACTGATATTTCTGAACAATTCTGTTCACCCAAAATGGATCATTTGAATTTAAGAAAGATATATAAAGGATAAATCGAGAAAACGGAGTTGGTCACCCCTCTTCCTCTCGGGGTTGGTATGTTCCGCTGTCAGAGCTCAGTTTGGAAGCACTCGCATTCCTCATTTGAATACTTTTTATTTTTACCTCATAGATTTGTTTTACTCGTTATATTAGACAAACAAATCAAATATATTGCAAAAATACAAATCAAATAATTAATTGACTGTATATTATCTTAAAAGAGGGAAGGGAGCAAGTTTTACTCAAGTTTTAAATAGGCTACTGTATTTGACGGATGCTGCTTAAAATTTTAATTGAATATATATATATATATATATATATATATATATATATATATAATTGTTATTAAAGTAGTATTAATAATAAAACTTTTTTACATTCAATAAATGAAATGAATTTTTTTTATTCAAAACCAAATAATAACAAATAGATTTATCGATAATAGTAATAAAATTTTAAAAATATAATCTTATCTAGGCTACTCATTTATCTGCATTTACAGTCTTTTACAAAAAATGTAACAACTTTCTCCGCCTCCAAAACAACTTCTAATTTCTGCTGATGTCATCAAGGCCTTGTGGGTTGGGAAAACAATATTAACCAATAATATCATATCCTACTTTATCTTCTACTTTACACAATCTAATCCAATCCCACTAAATCAAAACACAATTTTTCCTTCTAAATATCAGAAATTTTATACTGAATATTATCAGATTTAATGTCACAAAGACATGTCACACGTCTTAAAAGCCCTTTCAAAGTCAGGTACACCAAGGTACTTTTGTTTAACACTAAGTTTCAAATCTGACTGACATGGCTTTATAGTCTGTCTATCCAACCAAATTCATTCATTTCAATCTGACGAGCTGATGCTATGATTCAACTGTTAATTCCCCCGCCCACGCTCTTTGGGTTAAAGATAAGAGACATTTTAGTTTCCGGCTCATTTGTACACAAACAAATTATGTAATTTACTACAGGAGAATATGCTGGAAACAGATCTGTAGCAGTGATGTGTTCTAAAATCGCTCTGTGACTTCATAATGGTTGCCTAGTAACAGACAGACTTTCTCTTGAACCCTAATCGTCATCTAAACCAGCTTTAAAAGATCATCGGAGCCTGAACCCTCCATTTCAGAATAAGAGAGTCCGATCTAGAGTTGTTGACTTCGATACAGTGTTAATGGGGTGTAATTATGTTAGAAGTGCAAATTCAGGTCACACCTTGGAAATGAGACATGAATACATCCTCTCCACAAGATGGCGCTACAAACACGCACAAGCTTACACGAGAGAATGGTGATGTTAAAGGGATAGTTCACCCATAAATGAAAATTCTGTCATAATTTACTCGTCATCAAGTTGTTCCAACCCTGTATGAGTTTCTTTCATCTGTTGAACACAAAAGAAGATATTTTGAAGAGTGTCGGTAGGAAAAGTCAATGGCTGGTGACTGGTTACCAACATTCTTCAACATATCTTATATTTTGAACAACTTGAGGGTGAGTAAGTAATGACAAAATCTATTTATTTACAAAATAATCTATTTTGGGGGGTGGGGGGATGAGTTGAACTATCCCTTTAATTATGCAGGGGCTTGTTTGTAAAATACTTCCTATGATATTCCATCACACATTTTCATGTTACAACTAAATTGCGCATTTAAGTCTGTTTTAAACTAAATGTACACACATCATTCCCTATGTCCGTCTTGAATTCTAGGCCCCGCCCCGCGTCTTAGCCACGCCCTCACGTAGGACCTATGAGAATGTAGGCGGGGCGTGTGCGGTTGCGCCATGTTAACGCTGCACGTTGCAGCCGCAGCAGCAGCCAGTAGCGGCAATACAGAGACATATGCAGGATTATAGAGCTAAACCCGGCCAGCAGCCACAGAAAAGATTGCAATTGCGTTTGAGGCTTTTATTTAATGCACCGCGCCCAGAAGAAGCCAGGATCGCGTCCCCATTTTGGAATGATTATTTCTTCCAGTGCCAGAGGCCCCTTGAATTGAATGTAATGTGAACATCTAAGGCAATGTGGTTATTTTCCTGCAGATGAGCTGCCGTTTTACCCTCTCCCCCCACCTCCTATTCTCCTTTCATCATAAGTCAAGATCATCTTCAATTCACTGGACTCTCCTAAACCTGTATATGAAGGTAAGCATGCGTTATGGTTGTATTTCTGTATCGGTGTCACCATTCATGCATGCATGCATGTCCTGTCTTCCTTTTTTATCCCATTGCATAGCAACCAATCCAACCAATGCAAGCTTCCAGATCCCTGAAATGGTGCACAGGCAGAGGCATAAAGCGTGCATTCACCTTGCTCGCTATGGTTTTAGGGACAGGTTGCTTCGGATGCCATGCAAATGCCTTTATGTAACGTCCCGGGTTTAATTTCTGCTGCATGTCAAGATAATCCATCCATACGATGCTCAAATGCATGCAGTGTGTGTGTGTGTGTGTGTGTGTGCAAACCAGGCAACATGGATTGAATGCATAGTGTATTTGGTTCTGTTCTTGATACCTGGCAACCCTCTCAATGGCCTCTTTTCGAGATCGTTCAGCTGTCATGTGAGATGTATTTGAATTGTTGTGTTTATTTGAGGTTTATGTCACATCTGTACATCTCAGCTGCTCCCATTGTGCCTTATTTTCTCGGCCACATCATTACATAACCCCGACTCTCATCCTTTGCATGCAAATAATCTGCTTGCGTACAGTTGGATCTAGAGAGGACCTAATATTGGTGCAATAAGGTTTGTTTTAATTGTTTTCTGGGCACTACGCATCTCCCCTGTTTGAGTCGGTGACATCATCTACTGTTCTGTCCCCCTGGTGTGTGTGTGTGTGTGCGCGCGCGCGCATTCTTCAACAGACTGTAATGCAAGATCTGTATGTGTGGTATTCTTCTGATAATGTGCTTGTTTGGATAAAAAGCCCTTTTACGTGTGAAAATTGACGTGTCATGCAACTCTATTCAGTTGAACGGTTTTTATTGCAGTGGGGTCGGATGGTCCTGTAAAGCTGGCTTTGGTTCAGGTGTAATAGGTGACATGAATGAAAGCATGAATGACATCCTGTTGGTCTGTTAGCATCTTTGTCTTCTCTTCTAGCTCAGTGGTTCTCAATTGGTTTTCGCATTGGATGTTTACAAGCTAAGTTTTAGGTATACATGCAGATGTAAAATTTTATTTTTTTTGTAAAATCGTGAAATTTTACTGGTACAGTTTTTCTTGTCGGGTCCAACAGTGTCTTGTATGGAAATGTTTTGGGTTGCCACTTTAAAGATCTTTGCCTTTCGCTGTTTACACGCTAGATTTTAAGTGTACATTGCAAAAAGCAAAAAAAATTTTGCTTGTGAAATTTAAAAAATAATCTTTTTTTGTGAGAATATGTGCATTTACATTTTTTTTTTTACTTGTAAAATGTTGCTTGATATACATTGTAAGATACCGTTTTTGGCTACCGTGTACCGCTTGACATCCAATGAAAATTTTTAGCTGAAAATGTTTAATTTTGGGGGATTTTTGATGAAACTGATGAAATAAAATTTTGGTCGACTATGCCTCTTCTCTTCGATTAACGTTTAGTCGACTATTAGCGGACTGCCCTAGTTGACAATGACATCAACACCAAAAGATATGTAAATTGTTTTTTTATTTTTATTAGAGCTGTCAAACGATTAATCGCGATTAATCGCGTCCAAAATAAAAGTTTGTGTTTACATAATATATGTGGGTGCACTGTGTATAATTATTTTGTATATATATATATAAATACACACACATGCATGTATATTTAAGAAACTAATATTATTTATATGTATATTTATATATAACATAAATTATATTTAAATATACAGTATATACATATATACAAGCATGTGTGTGTATTTATATATTTTAAATAATTTTACACTGCACCCACACATATTATGTAAACCCAAACTTTTATTTTGGATGCGATTAATCGCGATTAATCGTTTGACAGCTCTAATTATTATATTATAATTCTAATTTGTTTATCAATCTTAACTCTACACAATTGTTGCCTTTATTATTATTCTTTTAAATACTATTATTATTGGCATTCAGATTGTATTTTCCCTTGATGTTCACAGAAGTGAATCCAAACACTCAGTAGCTTGTGATGCATTAGTTATGATAACATAAGAGAGAAAGGTGGAAATATTGTGTGGAAGGTGGCTTAGGGGGGCCGACCGAGAGAGGTTTTTTTGGGGTGGGGGATAAACTCATTTTGTAACCCCACTGTCTGAGATCTACTGAGGTGTCGGTGGTTTGATCCCCACTCAGCGGAAAATTCGAAGCGTTTCGGTGTTTGTGGTATTCGATGACATCCGGGGAAACTTCTACAGAAGAGAAATGTTCCGCCACACACATGCTCTCACACACATCACAGTTTAGCATGTTATACAAAGAGATTATCCTTTCTGCATTGACACGCAGGACAAATGAGGTTGTGCTGATGCAAGCATCAGATATAATCGTTATTTTTAAGGAGTGATTTTTGTGTTTTTGAGATCTTGCGATTAAAAATCATTTCATATTTCAACAATGTCATCTTAACAGTAAGTGTGAGATTTAAAAAAAACAGTGATGCTTTTGTTTCAAAAGTCTCTTTTTTTAAAGGTACAATGTCAATTTAGTCGATTATTGATTTTGTCTGCCAGGTCCTTTCCATGTATTTGTGTCATAGGTTTATAATTGGAGTTAGTTGGGTGTGGGAGTTTGAATAGGCGGCTGTGACCATGCTGAAAGGTCACATGTTTGCTCCTACAGGTCATGAACTCTGACCCCCCTGTTGTTTACGCAGCTGCCTTTTAGTGTTATGGGAGCGTGTTTCGTAGAGCGTGCACATGTGTAAAGAAACTTAGTTGAGTTCATTTTTAGAATTTTTAGAAAAAATGTAAAAATAAACTTTAGGCAACTGTGAGTGATCAATTATACAAATGGTATTTCAAAGGGCTTCAGGAGATGATAATGCTTGGGGTATTTTAAGGAAATCGATTATTTATTAGTATTTGTTTAAAAACCTTTCAGATTATCATTAATGGGCTCTATGCACGGCGGTATTTCCGGTGAAGCATAAGGGATGCTCGATAACTTCCGCCGATCGTAGAGTCCAATGCAATACCGAGAATTTATATTGAATTTTATACTCCATGGTTATACTAAAGAAACGTTAGTCACAAAAACAGATAAAACAGACACCCCTCGTTGTGTTTATGCTTCTTTTTAAAATTATATTAAATAAATATAACTATATATCAAAATTACATCTAAACGTATGTACGTTTCATTTCAAAGACTGGAGGACAGTAAATTTTGAAGACTCTGCCATAATCCCGTTTTCCTCGGTTTTCCTCCGCTTTTTTAATCTCCACAACCGGAAATGGACGAGCATCCTTGCGTCAAATGCTATAGGGCTGTTGAATGCTTGATTCTGATTGGTTGAGAACGTTCTAAAGGTGTGCAATTATTTTCAGGGAAACGCACGGCTAAAGTAGTTTCAGGCAAGTTTGAACCGCATTACAGTTCCATATCACTGCGCGTAGTTAACTGTAACATGCAGCCCCAATGTGCTTGATCTGCAATTTTCGATGTCTTCTTCACAATCAATTGACACATATATACAGTTTAATTTAATAATTAAAGTATTGTCCTATCTATAATAGGCTAAATAGAAAATTAAACTTTTTCGATTTTTGTAATTATTTCAGATAATATAACAAATAAATAATTATTGATAGGCTTACTTGTTAAAAGGGCGTTGTGTTTTTGATTTATTGGGTTATCTACTGTCAATTATAGAAAACAATAATGAACGAATTAATTAAAACGAAGTTAATAAATATATAAATAAATAATATTGTCGCACATCGTCACGTCTCTCCCTCTCTCTTCCTCTTTCTAATAACTGCATTAATAACTGCATAAAGCCGGGACAGACTAGTTTAGGCCAAAGGCAAAGCGCATGCACTACACATTTTGGTCAAAAATGAGTTAAGACTTGTATATGGGCTTTATGACGTGTTCTGTCTTGTGAAAAAATATCTGGGTTAAATTATGTCCCGTTTCGGAGATGCATTACCACATTACCATAATGTTTGACTGGCATGGTATAAAAACTTTAAAGGTTTTTAACGTTTCTTTGTTTGCGTAGTTAACGTTACTGTACTTTGCCTTTGTAAGGCAGTTATGAATGTAATTTGATACTTCTGACTGAACATGCCCAAACGCGCGTTCAGTCTGTGAAATCGGTGTTTAGTAGCTAATACTGTTTAGTTGCTAAGACCTGCTAAGTTACAGTCGATGGAGACAGTCGGTCTTCGAATATTTCAGCGAATTGTAAGTGTGTCCCCCATCATTAACTTACATTAGTCTGCTATAAGTGGCTCAAACCTCCGTTACTAACTTTAAAATGACGTTTTGGAATTAGCAACGGAGGCATGGGATTATTAGATGCGTAAGAAATTAGTCCTAAGAGCGCTTTAATGTCAAAAACTTGACAAACGTCTTGATATGAATCACCTGAACAATGTTTTGAGGTGTGGTAACTGTAGTATAAGCGGAATAATTGACTTTAGGCCGTTGAATTATCCGAAAAATAATGCACACTCCGCTTCGCGTCGTGACCGCATTACCACCTCGGGTATGCATTTTTTTCTAATAATTTAACGGCCTGTCGTCAATTATTCCTTAATTCACCATGTCATTACTATATTTGGAAAAATCTCTCTATTTTTGTTGTTGTTTTTACAATAGAAGTCAATGGGGAGTTTCATTGGAAATTAAAAGGAGATCAAAATCTTCTTTTCAGGGTACAGACAACCACAGAGACACAATAGCTGGTTACAAACTCTAGAGTTAGAGATTTTAGATTTAGGAAACTCACTGTACTCACAAGTCTTTGATTCTCCACACCAAGTCTAGAGTATTTGCTTCTAGATGTCTTGCAGAGTCCAGAGTGGACTGTCTAGTTGATATTTCATCTTGTCATATTCATTAATTTGAGTAAATTTCAAGCTATTTTGTTAATTCATTATGTCTGTGTTTTAGTGCATTGTTACAGAAGGAGTGCATTTTTGCAACAAGGCTTGCACGTTCTGACTAGCTTGTAACTTAATAATCAAATGTTCATTGGCGACATTTTGTACACAAGCTAATTTTAATATGTTGATTGTGTATCAATCTCATTATATATGTATAAGATGTGTGTTGGAGTTAATTAACCCACTATCAGCGTGTATTAGTTAGGGCTGTGAAACGATTAATGGCGATTAATCGCATCCGAAATAAAAGTTTGTGTTGTTTACATAATATGTGTTTGTAGTGTGTATAATTATTTTGTATAATAATAGAATAGATAGAAATATTTGCATGTGAAGAGTTCAGATGCAAAAGCCTCTAAATGCCATTTGAAATTTTCTTCTTTAATGATGAATTTTATCAAACTTGTATATTTAAGTTCAGTAATTTCACTTAAATAACAATTAATAGGTAATTATCATTGCCATTTAAGTGAAATCACTGAACTTAAATATACAAGCTTGATAAAAATGATCATTCTAGAAGAAAATTTCAAATGGCACTTAGAGGCTTTTGCATCTGAACTCTTCATGTATACTTTATATACATTTATACAAATTAATATAATACATAAATATAAATATTTGATATATTAATAGCACATTTTCTTAAATATATATACATGCATGTTTTATATATACAAAATAATTATACACGCGTATATTATGTAAACACAAACTTTTATTTTGAAAGCGATTAATCGTTTCACATCAGTTTATCAGTGTTCATTGTTAGCATTGAAAACATTGTTAGCATCGTTCATATTTTGCTGTGTTTTTTTATGGTCATATTTTCGTCAACAGTACACAATGTTTTAATATCAGCATTAATGTGCATTTTTCACCGTGTTCTCGTTATAATTGATGATATTATTGTCAATCAGAAACATGGTTAGGTTTGAGAAACTGACTGTAAAAATGCTAAGTCTCTTTTTGCTAGGTGTTCAAAGGAAGAAGAATCATTTTTTTTTGCTCTTGTTTGTAGTAATTCATCCATATTATTTGTGTCTCTTTTGAAAAGCTATTTATATTTGAAAAGACGGAGCAATCTCAAAGAGAACCTCTTCAGTTGCCTGATAGTCTTGAGGATTCTGGTTAAAATTGACCTTGTTAGCTTAAAGAAGAGCGTTTAGTATCACTGAAACCTTGAATGAAACAGTTTAATGTTATGAATATCAGGAGTTTCAGAAGCTGAATAAGAATATATAAATAAAATATATTAGGCAATTTCCTTTCATGAGTTGTAAATGTTGACTTCTCTTCACAGCAACCCTGACCTGCACTTCCTTTATGAGTTTCTTCAATTGACAACCCATTGTCTAACTTTCGTGTTTAGATTTTTGCTTTCTCGTTTCTACTAGCTAAAATCTACAAAACTGCTCGCTTTATAGCTGTTTAATGAATGTTTGTGAATCATGTTTGCCGTAGGATCACATGTGCTGGTGTGTTGTTGTTTTTTTACACCACTTAATAACGTGTACCGTGGTGAATGCGGGTCAGCTGAGCTTGTTGGTGACCTTTAGCCTTGTGTGTTTTGCAGACGGAGTGGGGACCGTAATGACCGCACGCTTCCGGTTGCCTGCTGGCAGTACTTACGATGTGGGAGCGTTGGAGGAGGCCAGAGAGAGACAGCAAGCGCAGGTGGTGTGTAACGTTTTACTGCTGGACAACACAGTACAGACCTTCAGTGTCAATGTGAGTACACACGTTTAACCTAAGCTGCTAAATCAACCCTCAGGAGGACTAGTTGTTTTGCTAAAATATGCCAAATTTTGATTTAATATTAAACTTAAGTATCATTTGTGTGTGTTTCATCACATGTCTTTAGTCTTTTGTAAGAGATCAGTTTAGATTTTCATTTGGTTGATGACAAAACATGCAAAAAATCCCATATATTTACACTAAAGGTTACAGTGTGGATTTCTTTTTAGACTTGGGCCAATAAGAAACCAACTAGCAGTAGCAACCAATCAGAATCGTCCAGTGAGACTGTAAAAACCAATCAGAACACCATAGCAGCTGCATAACAACGCCGTGGCAACCACTCAGAACACTCAAAGATCTTGGCAGCAGGCCTCGCATTTACCTCAGAAAATGAAAGAAAAAAATTCAGATTAATTTAACATAACTTACTAAGATTACAATAAATGTAAAAACTCCAATCATTTTCTCCAGAGGGAAATTCATTTTTAACTATTTTCTTTATCCGTTCGCATTTATTTTTTATAAAAAATTTTTAATTATCTTTTTTTAAATTTTAATTCCTGTATGGCTAAGTCTATTTAAGTCAAAATACTTAAATATTTGTACATATTTTACAGTAAATGAAGTGTTGTTTATATAGATATATAGTCAACAACTTTTTATATTTTTCCATTTTCATTGTCATGCGCAATGCATCATGGGATTGTAGTTCTTTCCCTCACTAAAACCGTTACACAGTCTTGTACCTTTTGTCTTTTTGTCAAATTTTGTAGTGTTATGATGGCTTATAATGCTTTAAAGAAGCTTTTTTTTAAATCCTTATGGGAAAATAAATGAGGAAGACTTCTGAGTGAACTGTTCCTTTATTAACCACGAGTTCATGTTTTAGAGTTGTGTGGATAATGATCTTCTAGACTGGAGGTTGTAAGTTCAATCCCAGGTAGAGGTGACCCAGGAACCGCAAAGTTACTGATGTCTCTCAGTTTGGCTGTATCAGCATTTCACTCGTGAGCTGCAGCGCTGCCGTTAGTGTGCAATAAATTGGTTTGGATGAAAAATGTCTGCTAAATGGCAGGTCGGTAAGAATCACCGCAGGAGACCAGCCGTCTATGAGGTACAATTGAGGCTGACTGGAGTTATGCGGTGTGGCGGCTCGGGTTGGTTTTCCGCGTGGAGCTCAGAGGGGCTGTTTCGGGCAGATGCTTCACATTCCTGGGGTCGACAGAAGCGTGTCCTGAGGCCATGGCTGTCATGATCATACATGCTGCACTGATCTGCTGGGCTGAAGGGTTAAACTAGCTTGCAAACGTTTGTCTAGTAGAACTGCCTTGGATTCAGAGGATATTATTTCATGTCTCGTGTTTTCGTTTGGTAATACATTTTAACTATACTATGTATAACTATTGCACTATATTTAGCGTTTAATTGTGAAAATACTATATTTTGTGGGAATTCCGTAAAAAAAAAAACTGCTGGTCCAGGAACATGGTATTTCCATGGTGCCCATTAATGAACATGGTGTTTCCATGCCAGGTCCAAAATAAAAATGTGAAGTATTGAAGTCACTGTATTATCAAAAAGACATTACTGAAATTCTTAGACATTACGGGGGTTTTTTTTCTTGATTTTGAGGTCTAGATTTTTAGGTTCTTTTGTGTTTTGTTTGGTTTGGTGTGTGTTTTGATTTAGTGTTTGGTTTGGTGTTTGTTGTGTTTTTGTTTGCTGTATTTAACTTTTTGTTTTGTGATTTTGTTTGATTTTGGTTTTGATTTGGTGTTTGGTTTTTGTTTGTTTGATTTGGTGTTTGGTTTTTGTTTGTTGTTTGATTTGGTTTTTGTTTGTTGTTTGATTTGGTGTTTGGTTTTGTTTGGTTTTGATTTGGTGTTTGGTTTTTGTTTGGGTTTGATATGGTGTTTGGTTTTTGTTTGGTTTTGATTTTTGTTTGGTTTTGATTTGGTGTTTGGTTTTTGTTTGTTGTTTGATTTGGTGTTTGGTTTTTGTTTGGGTTTGATTTGGTGTTTGGTTTTGATTTTTGTTTGTTTTTGATTTGGTGTTTGGTTTTTGTTTGGGTTTGATTTGGTGTTTGTTTTTTGTTTGGGTTTGATTTGGTGTTTGGTTTTTGTTTGGTTTTGATTTTTGTTTGGTTTTGATTTGGTGTTTGGTTTTTGTTTGGGTTTGATTTGGTGTTTGTTTTTTGTTTGGGTTTGATTTGGTGTTTGGTTTTTGTTTGGTTTTGATTTTTGTTTGGTTTTGATTTGGTGTTTGGTTTTTGTTTGGGTTTGATTTGGTGTTTGTTGTTTGATTTGGTGTTTGTTTTTGATTTGGTGTTTGGTTTTTGTTTGGTTTTGATTTGGTGTTTGGTTTTTGTTTGTTGTTTGATTTGGTGTTTGGTTTTTGTTTGGTTTTGATTTGGTGTTTGGTTTTGCTTTATTTTGTGTTTTGGTTTGGTTATTTGTGGGGTTTTTTGGTTTTGTGGTTAGGTTTTTTTGTGTGAGTGGTTTGGTTTTTATTTCGTGATTTAGTTTGATTTTTGTTTTTGGATTTGTTTTTGGTTAGTTTCTCTGTTTAGTTTGGGGTTTTTGTTGGGGTTTTGGTTTGTTTTTGAGTGTGGTTCTTTAAAGGGACACTATGCAGTTTTTTAGCTTAACTGAACAGCTTCGGAGTTATTGAAATGGTCATATGACTTCTTTCGGGTTAAATGGTGGCCACCACCATTCACCACAAACACGTGTCCCTGCTTGATTATACAACCACTAGTAAACAATCAGTTTTGATGTGGAAAATAAAATATACAACTAGTACGGATTAGAACCCAGAACCTCTGACACGTTTGGGATAATTGTCGGTCCTATGCATTTAATCACGTGAAAATTTTACTATTGCGTAATATGTAACACGTCGAACTCTGCGTGAGTGGTATTTACTTCGTGGTAATGCAGTTTTTTTTAGCTAAACTGAACCGCTTCGGAGTTATTGAAATGGTCACATGACTTCTTTCGGGTTAAATCGTGACAGTAACGTTAAATACAAGTACTCCACAGCAACTCTAGGGGTCGCTGTTTGCCAAAAACGGAATTCCTGCATAGTGTCCCTTTAATTTTTATATTACAGTGCTGAACTGATCTGAATGCACACTTTTTGTCTCCTGTAGAAGCAAGATCAGGGGCGGATCTTGTTGGACGTAGTGTATAAACACTTGGAGCTAACTGAGCAAGACTACTTCGGCCTTCAACTAGCAGACGACTCTTGTGACAGCCAGGTAGCACACTCAACCGTCATCATCGGCAGTACATCACCCATAAACCCTTGTTCATTCAAGCAGCACATCATGTTGCGCAAAAGAGCACTGAACCTGAAATTTCATATTTTTTGCATATCAATGATATGAAAAATGCAAAAACATTTTCCTATGTACCTTGTTCATTTTCAGTCTGTTATTTATAGCAAATACAAAGTAGTTATTTTGGTTTCTAGACACCGTGTCTGCATAAACAGGAAAGTTGAATCTCAGGTCACACATTAAAACGCTGCTCTGTGTTTCTGCTCCTGGTAAAACAAGTTGAATGTTTAATTCATTGCGTTTGATGTTTTTTTTGGGGTTTTTTTTTTTTGTTAATTGACAAGCAATTTTGGTGTCTTTCACATTGCTGACTTTGTGTGATTGTCATGAAAATGTTGTGCCAAAATTCATACACGCTGTTTTATATTGTTTATGACTGTGTGTTTTCAGAGGTGGCTGGACCCAAACAAATTAGTTAGAAAACAGCTCAAAAGTAGGTATTTGTCTTACTTTTTTTTTTTTTAAATTTGAAGGTTTTTATTTTAGTAAAATGTTCTTTTTGTAATTATTTTACATTTTCAGGGCCATCGCCACATAATCTGAGGTTCAGGGTGAAGTTTTTCGTGAGTGACCCTGGTAAATTACAGGAAGAGTACACAAGGTACAGTTTTTCCTTTTTCTTTTCTTTTTTTTACACTCCTACGCATATGAAAAGTAAAAATAAAACTTAAATCAGATCAATTAAATCTGTGTGTATCGTTAAAAATAACACATTTTCTCTCTCTGTTGCTCATAACGTATTTATCAGTGATTTTGTTTGTGATTTTTGTATTTTTTTATCATAGATATTTGTACTTTTTGCAACTGAAGCAGGATATTCTGAGCGGCAGGTAAGGTGACACGTTATATATGTAAAATGCTTAATTTTCCCTCTCAAAGCCGATCTCATGCATCGTTTGTTTCTTTGCTAGGCTTCCTTGCCCACAAAACACTGCAGTTCTTTTGGCTTCTTATGCAGTTCAGGGTAAGTATTACAGATTATTTCTGCATTATCAATTAGTGCTCCTCAATATTTTGAAATGCCTTTTGACATTTTGGCAAATAAAAAAACTAATGTAATGAGGTGTATATCACTTGCCATTCATCATTACTTAAACATCTATTTTAATTATGCAAGTTTGAGGAACAGATTGCAGACTCTCTGACCTGTGGTTTTGTTTGGCTGGTGATATAACCGTCCGCACAGAATGCACAAAGTCTCTTTCCTGTCCTTGTCAGACCCATTTCCAGTAATAAAGCTGAAAAATGTGCCGATTTATGACATGATTAACAATCTGTTTTAGTAGCCAGTTATGTTACACTCAGCACAGCTCGTGTGTTTTACTAGTTGCTTCCCTTTAATTCTTTTATCGTATGGAAATCGCAAAAGTTTGCTCTGTTTTTAATAGGTTTTTAAATTAATTAAGATTTTTTTCTTTTCATTTTTTGAGGGTAAATATATATTTTTTATTTTTTACAATATTGGATATTAGTGCTATTACTAATTTAGGTTTGTCCTATTTTTCATAGTCCTGACTTAACGTTAATAATTTAGTAACTGCTAAATGAACATCAGAAATTCTTTAATGCTTCAAATTTTAGTTTAATGTGCTTGTAAATTTCGTTGTTGTTTTTTTTTTAATTATACAAAATTGTTTGTTGCTATAAATATACTTATTTTTTCAAAAGGAAGGTTATTACCCACAAAAAAAAAAGGTTTGAAAGGTTATTACCCACAAATATATTTTATAAAAATGATCAACTTATCAGTATCAGCCGATTTTTGATGTTGTTTGGGAATAAATAAAGTAATGGAGTTGATTTTGATTTTGGGGGTGAGGAAACTGGAAGCCTGGCTCTATGAAAGGGTGAAAGACACATTGTGCTTCGCTTTGACATACATACACACATGGTTTCTTGGCCTGTTTTGTGTTTCAGCTGAGTTGGGGGACTACAGTCACTCCGAACATTTGTCTGGGTACCTCTCCGAGTACAGCTTCATTCCCAATCCTCCGCAGGACTTTGAGAAAGAGGTCGCCAAACTTCACCAAGAGCACAAGTAAGACATGTCCATGAAATCCTCCAGTGTGTTAAAGAATCTTATATTTAACTGAGTGTCAGTGGAGACGGAGGAACAAAGGGTCACAGCTGAACACACACACACACATACACGGGCAGATTTGTGGAACAAGGCGGTTCATTGTTTGTGGATCTCTGAGATTGAGTCTCTCTCTCTCTCTCTCTCTCTCTCGCAGTGGACTCACACCAGCTCAGTCCGAGTTTAACTACTTGAATGCTGCGCGGACGCTGGAGCTGTACGGCGTGGAATTGCACTATGCTCGGGTGATTGACCGGCACATCTTACCCCACTGGCTACCCCTCTTGTTTCATATGTACTGCAAACAAACACTAGATGCTGGTGCCGCTTAAAGGAGTAGTTCACTTTTAAAAAAATATTGCTGATAATTTACTCAACCCCATGTCATCCAAGATGTCCATGTCATTCTTTCTTCAGTCGAAAAGAAATTAAGGTTTTTGATGAAAACAATCCAGGATTGTTCTCCATATAATGGACTTCAATGGGAACCAAACGGTTCAAGGTCTAAAAGACAGTTTCAGTTTTTTCGTGCTATTTGGTTCATTCAATGAACGAATTGACTCAGGAAAAGATTTGTCCATTTTGATAAACAAGTTTGAATTGGAGAGTCACGAATGCGTGTCACAAAACAGAGCAAGGCGACCATTTGAGCTTATAAAACTTAAACTTTGTTGTTGTTTTTTTTAAATGAGCGATCGTTTCGCTTGATAAGACCCTTATTCATCGTCTGGAATTGTTTAAAACCCTTTGAAACTGCACTGAAACTGTCTTTTGGACCTTGAACCGTTTGGTTCCCATTGAAGTCCATTATATGGAGAAAAATCCATGAATGTTTTCATCAAAAACCTTAATTTCTTTTCGACTGAAGAAAGAAAGACATGGACATCTTGGATGACATGGGGGTGAGTAAATTATCAGCAAAAGTTTTTTTTAAAAAGTGAACTACTCCTCGAAAATCTAGGGATAGACCTTTTGTTTTGGGTTGTTTGTTTGTTTGTTTTTTTGTCTAGTTTGGTTTTTGATTTTTTTTTTTTTTTTTTCAAATTTTAATATATAAAGTTATAATTTGTTCGTCTTTCATTCGTTCTCTCATCCGTTTGTTTCATTGGTCGTTCTATTGTTTATTCGGTCATTCTATATATTGAAGTATTGTACCGAATTTTTTTTTTTTCCTGTAACAAAAAGCGAAATTAAAGTTTTCATTTAGCCGAAAATCGAAACTTTTTTTTTATTTTTTATTAATCAATTAATCAATCAAATTTATTTAATCAATACTAAAGTAAAGCTTGTATATAAATATATTATTTTTTTTTTTTTAAGTTTTACTCTAATTGGTTGTTGAAATATAAACATTCAAACAGTGGCTGTCATGACTTGTTTTCATGAAAGATTTATTCAAACGTTAAATAAGTAACACATGTTAAGGCAAAAATTTTATATAGTGCATATTTTTAGCAAAACGGTCCTCTCTAGAGTTATTCACAGTTCAACATTACAGTTTCAGTCAATGGTAATAATAATAATTTTTGGTTGCATCACTAATATATTGTTCTATGCATCATGTGTTCTGTCATTCATTTGATCTGTTGTTCTTTTTAACTATTCTATCCATCTGTCATAATTGGCTGATAGCAAAATGGTCGCCAATATATTGAGCATCCCTTCTTAAGCAAACCAAAAGTCTACGCACTCTTTAAAACAAAATGGTTTTGATGTTGCCGTGGAAACTGCATCCTTATGTTTTCCTACTCTTCATGATTTCAGGACCACTGTAACGCAGAGATATACATGGGAGTTTTGTCTGCCGGCATCTCCGTCTATAAAGACAGGGTACGAGTCAACCACTTTCCATGGTAAGGGTCGTTTTAGCTGTACATCTCTTTAGAATTACGAATTTCATTGAAATAAACACATTTGAAAGCTTCTGGATACAAGTTCTCATTTGAAACCTCTTTTATGTCCCCTTCCCTCTCTTTCTCTTGTGTTTCAGGTTGAAAATTGTAAAAATATCTTTTAAATCTAAACAGTTTTTTATACAGCTAAGAAAAGAACTGGTATGTATTCGTTCAGACGTATTGTTTTGCATTTCATCGAAATCTGTTTTTACCTTAGATTACTTACAAATTGTAGTCTGTTACTGTACAAATTACATGATGAAAATTCCCAGTCAGTTACATTACACATTTTAGGTAATCAGATTACTTTTAGGTTACTTTTCGATTACTATTGGGTTACTTTTAGATTACTTTAAGATCGCTTTTGACCTATTTCATAAATCACATTGATTTGAATAGGATAATCTTGTACAAAATTGATATAAAAATACAAATAGATTATATTCTTTGCATCAACAACATGAATTGCATTGGCCATTACATTACAGTAGGGTTTCCCCAAACATATATAAGCGAAATGATGTAATCAATAAAAAATACAGTATTATAAAATGTAATATAATCTGATTACAAGTACTTAATGTTTGGAATCTGATTATGTAATGCATATTATATGATCAGTTACTACCCAGCTCTGGCTGTAGTGGTGAAATTGGAATTGAATTGCGAAGCTTTATTGGTATTGGTACTAACTATTAAAAGTGAGCTCACCAAACCCTCTTTCTCTTCTTCCTCTATCTTTTTTTTCCTTTCTGTGTCACAGACTGAGAACAGAGAGTCGTTGTTGGGTTTCAACATGATGAACTACAGAGCTTGTAAGAACTTATGGAAGGCCTGCGTGGAGCATCACACGTTCTTCAGACTGGAGCGACCCGTTCCTCCGGAGAGGAACCTCTTCCTGCAGTACTTCACCCTCGGATCCAAGTTCCGCTACTGGTGAGAATTCTAGAAGAGTTTGTTTATTAGGGTGTATTGGATATAGGAGCACTCAATGACAATTGGAAACTTAAATTTATGCAAAAAAAAAAACTGAAAAAAAAATAAAAATAATAATATGTATATTTGTATTTTTAGTATTTAATATTTTTAGTATTTAGTTTATTTAAAAAAAATTAGTATCAAAAGTATTTTTGTACCTCAGTATTTTTGTCTTGTTTTCCATTACAAATATCTAAATGACATTTAGAAAAAATCTTGAAAAAGAATATATATATATATATATATATATATATATATATATATATACAGTATATATTAGTATTTAAAGTATTTTTGTATGTTTACTATTTAATATTTTTAGTATTTAGTTTAGTGAAAAATATTTGTAGTATTTAAAGTATTTTTGTACCTTATTTTTTTGTTGTTGATAGATTTACTTAAAAAGCTGAAGTCTTGTTTTCTGAAAAAAAAAAAATCTTCCAAAATACGTGAGTTTATGCTTAAAATAAGAAAATAATCAGTCTAGAATAAATTTAATTCAAAGGTAAAACAAGATTAGTTTTCTTACCCCATTTTTTTTTCTTGATTCAAGCATAAACTCACTTAATTTGGATGATTTCTTTCAGAAAACAAGTCTGCTTCTCAAGTTAATGTATCTTGATTTAATAATGTTTATACTGGAAAACAAGACAACAATGCTGAGGAAGAATATCATTTTTTTGCAGTGTAGATGATTTCATGCTGGAAAACCAATGGCAAATTATTCTGCTGTTCTTTTCTCCTTATTTTGTGACTTGCAAGTATGAGAACGTGCAAATCGGCTCCTTTTGATCTGAAGTAATTCTGAGTTTGTTCAAAACTGATTCAGCTAATAGTTATCTATCACTTTCTCCCCTCATAAATGTTCATTTTTACACATTTAAAAAATTGCAGTGTGTTTAATATTATGGCTCATCTGTTTGTTTTCTCAACTAGGTACGTATAAATAAATATAGACCATTTCACAAGATGTAAACAACACTGGTCCAGAAGCACTTCCTGTTTCAGTTTTTTAACACTACATAAAAGCTGGGATAAAATACAACCAACAGAACATTTAAAACTGAATCAAAAAGTTAAACAAACATCTTTAAGATGTTTTCTTTACATGTGAAATAAAGAAAACAGTTACAAACTGAAACAGGGAAGTGTTTCTGGACCAGTGTTGTTTACATCTTGTGAAATGGTCTATATAATGCATAAATATCAAAATGTCATCGAAAAGCAAAAATGGTATGTTTTATTTATTTAATATTGCCTACCCATAGAAATATTTTGGTTATGGTCACAGCTGTAAGTCCTTTTGTCTTCTGTTGTACGGCTGTCTCTCCTGATTCTTGCACAAATGGAGTTTAAAGACTCGGCAGTGACACTATGGTCTGGCTTTTTTGCAGTGGTAGGACAGAGGCGCAATCTGTACAGTACGGAAAGGAACGAGGCATCAAGAACAGAGTTTTTGCACGGTAACACTTTTTTTTTTTAATAACCAATGAGGGGTGGGGGGGGCACTGTGCAAGTAAAATGCATTATGTAAGTAGAGTTTTTGAAAATGAAATGTTATGCGGTAGTAATACCCAACCATTGTCTTTGTTAGCGGCATGTTATTTTAATTGATATCCTATTAGTTTTTATTCATTTTGAATTAGTTTTCATTTTAATATTTTCCGTTTTAATTGTAAATTTAGTTTTAGTCAATCAATTTTTGTTTTAGTTTTTTTGTATCAAGCATCAAGAAAAGTTGCCTTGGCATCTCATTGAAATATAATAAGTTTATTTCAAGTAACAAATAATGGTTTGGTTTAAGGTGAAGTTAATTCTAATAAGCCTGGTTCATGACACTGCAGATTTTGTTTATGTCGGCTATATTTGTTCGTAAGGCGTCCAGATATATTGTATATCATGAATACGAACATTCACAATATTGTTATCGGGGGCAATTCAGAATACTTTAATAATAGTTAATATTTGAATAATACTTATTATGAATTATTATATATAACATTTAATATTTTGGTAACAAAATACAAAAATGCTATATTATGACGCTTTTCCACTACACCGTACCAGCTCGACTCGGCTCGACTCACCTTTGTTTGGTTTTCCACTGTGTAAAAGTTGTACCAGTTCCTGCTTTCGGGTACTTTTTTTAGTATCACCTCCAGCGAGGTTCTGAGCGAGCTGAGGCGATACTAAAATGTGACGTAAAAACAATGCCGACTGCTGATTGGTCAGAGAGAATCGTCACTATTCACTGCGTCATCATTACACGCGCCAGATGGATTATCCTGAATAACCCCGCCATTTTTAAATAGTTTGGCCAGAGATAGTTTAGGGGTCGACCGATATGTGATTTTCAGGGCCGATAACCGATATATTGAACCGATATATATATATATATATATTATATTTTAGCCTATGTCTGGTGTAAAACTGTAAATTAATGTCAAAATTAAGTTGACAAATACTTTCTTTAAATGATTTTAAACATATCTTTGAATATGAGAACTGTTATTAATAATAATAATAATAAAGTGCAGGGAGCACCCAGCAGCATTCTGTAGACATTTTGTAAAACTTAAAGACTCTATTTTAATGTTTAAATACAATTTTAGTAATCAAAAAGCATTTCTAATTCATTAAAATCATTAAACTTATTCAATTTATTTACAGTTTAACAAAAATTACATTTTTAGGGCTTTGTGAAAAACCGAACTTTTGTTTTGACGGGTAGCCGTGGAGATCTTTGAGTTTCCGTTTGTCTATGATGTGATGATAACTTTTATCAGTTGAAGCATTAAAAAGCTCATGAAGTGACTAAGCGAGCGACTCTAGAGATGTTGTTATGCAATCATGTCCTCATATAATGATCCGGATGAGGCTGAAAACAGCGCAAGCGTCACGCGTGCTCCAGTGTGTGTTGTGTGTGTGTGTGTGGTAAATGAAATCACGCGTCAGCGCCATTCATTTAGAGACACGCAGGATTAATATTTAAATAGTCTTTTTGCGGTTTGATTTGTACTGACCTGCTTTTTATTAATTCATCAAAGTTGACAAATTCCGTGATGTTCCGCTTTATACAGTAAATTCTGTTTTTATGACTGGAGTCCGCGATTCCGTCTGTTTACTGCATCGCGTAAATCACAGGGCTGTATTATATTGAAGTATTTTGCAACTTCAGTGTATTGCAATGCTTCTTCAGCAAAATCTGCTGCTGCCTTAACTTTGAGAGACAACTGATGCGTGATCCGTGAAGCAGCTCCAGTCAGCGAGTGCTCTCGGTCTCGGTGTGAGTGCAAAACTTTCAGTGCCTTCAGCTTGCCGCGCTGATTGGCCGGACTCGTGACTATCAACAAATCAGATGTGCGGGGACATAAGTCTAGTCTACAGAGTGGTGAGTTCCGACAGAGGTGGCTGCATTAGAGCCAAAAATAGCGCATTTCAAAATAAAATTATTTTATCGGCAAATCGGATTTGAAAATGGCCGATACCGATAACCATAAAAATGCTTAAAATCGGCGCCGATAATCGGTCGACTCCTAAGATAGTTACTAAACTTACTACTATTATTATGGCAACTCGGAAGAATACGCCGTGGTCAAACGATGAGGAGCAAACTTTCCTTAGTTTGGTTGCCGATCCAGCGAGAGCTTGATAGGGCAACGAGGAACGAAAGGCGTCGCTATGACGACCGGGTACTATTTGTGGCGGTACTGTCTGTAATGGAAAACGGAGCGAAAAACGAGTTGAGTCGAGTCGAGTCGGTACTGGTAATGGAAAGGCGGCATTAGTTAATTCATTAGTTAACATAAACTGTCAATAAACAATACTTCTAAGCATTTATTAATCTTAGTTAATGTGAAATTCAGCATTTAATAACACATTATTCAAATCAAAAGTTGTAACTATTATTTAATGGATCTGAGCTAATATGAACTAAAATTAAGTTGTATTTCTTTTATTAACATTAAAGGAGTAGTTCACTTTTTAAAAAAAAACTTTTGCTGATAATTTACTCACCCCCATGTCATCCAAGATGTCCACGTCTTTCTTTTTTCAGTCGAAAAGAAATTAACGTTTTTGATGAAAGCATTCCAGGATTTTCTCCATATAATGGACTTCAATGGGAACCAAACGGTTCAAGGTCCAAAAGACAGTTTCAGTGCAAATTGCAAACTGTTCAAAGGGCTTTAAACGATTCCAGACGATGAATAAGGGTCTTATCAAGCGAAACGATCACTCATTTAATAAATAAATAACAAAGTTTAAGTTTTTTAAGCTCAAATGCTCGCCTTGCTCTGTTCTGTGACGCACGTTTGTGACTCTTCTGTTCGAGCTCATTTATCAAAATGAACAAATCATTTTCCGACTCGTTGAAAGAACAAATGACATGAAAAAAGATTTATTCATTTTGATGAACGAGTTCGAACGGGAGAGTCACAAACGTTCGATTCGTTTTGCACTTTAATCGGTTTGAAACACTTTAATTTATAAAAAATTTTTGTGTATTGCTTTGTTGTATTTAAATGTGTTCAGAGTAATTTTTTTAATAAGAAAGTTATTTTTTTGCAGTGATAAAAGCTTCAGCAATTATCACAACATGAAAATTTTAAAACCATCATTTGTCACATCGACACATTTGTGTGTGTTTGGGTGTGTTGCATCCCACCCATTTCGAACCCTGTGGTGTTAAAGTGTGTTTGTCGAAGTGTGGTCAGATGTTCTCAGAATGACACCCAAACACAGGAAGTTTAAGCAGGGCTGTGAAGCACACGACTGTGAAGGGCGTGCGCATGTCATGCACATGTTTGTGAAAACACACTCGAGAGCGGCGTTTGTTCGAAGATGCTGAGGCTGAAAATCAAACTACGGTTTATGTTTCATCATAGGAGGTATTTCTTTTTGTCTACACTGACCTGTTTTCATTAAAGTTTACGATAATCGTGCTTTTGAGGAGCGGCTCAATCTAAAAATCACCAGATATTTGTGGTTTTTAGAAGCATGTGTACGAACGTCGTAACATAAAAGCAGTTGTTTGTTAACTACTGGTTGGCTTTGTGTATTTTTTTGTCACATTATTTTTGTTGGGGGGGAAAAACGTTGTAAAATGTGTCAAATGTTCAGAGTTGACGTTTTTCTTAAGTGTACTAAATCTCAGGCATTTAGAAGTAGCATGTGTATGAACTAGGCAAAAGGGTTTGTTGTAAGCTAATGTTTGTTTAGCGCTACTACAGTTGTTTAGTTGTAAGGAGTAACTTAAGTTTACAGAAAATAACATTTTCTGTGGAAACTAGTTTCTGTGTAATCCCTTTTTCAGCTGTTTCTTCGGAAAAAGTAAAAAAAAACGATTTTGTTTATAGTTTTTGGGAGTAGCATGTGTGCAAACATCGTAACAGAAAAGAGTGGGTTTTTTTTTTTTGCTAGTTTCGGTGTTGCTTGTAACCTTTTTCTAATGTTTTGTACACATTTGTAAAATGTGCAATGTCGGTTTACATAATTATGTGAAATATCCCGAAATTGTTAAACTCTATGTTAGAAAATGTTCATGGTTTTTCTGGAGTTATGAACATCGTAACAGGAAACACATTCAAATAGTTTTAAAGCTTTTGTTAAAAAAAACGTAAAAATGTACGTTTACTTTTTTCCGCAATGTTACTAAAAATTAAACTAGCAAAGATCTTATTTATTTATTTATTAATTTTTATTTTTTTCGCCCCCCCCCCCCCCCCCCCCTCTTCGGAGGAAAACTTTATTTATTATTATTTAAAAATATATATATTTTTATACAGAAACTGTAATACATTTTTTAAGTACATACACAATAGAGCAAAGATCTTTTTTAAAGAGTGAAATGTATTAAAAAACAAAGGTGACAAACAACTTTTGCTTTTAAAGTAGTACTGTTCTTACTATAACTATGGAAGATCATATAAAAATCGTAATTCTTACAATTATGTTATGGAAAATGTGCCATGTCGGTTCACGTCAATGCTAAGTAATGTCACATTAGTAGTGGTCCTGATATTTTCAAAAGCAAACAATTCTGATCTTGTTTTACATTGGAAATGATACAATGTTTCTTGTGGTTCTGGTTGATGGAGCAGGTCGTCGCATTATAAATGATCTTTTGTGAATCGAATGCGTTTCCAGGTCACCTAGCAAGCCTCTGGTCAGGAGACTGATGAGCGGTTTGGACTGGGAGACCGTCAGCAGGAATTCCCTCTCGGACGACCGACTCGAGACTCAGAGTCTGCCGAACCGTTCTCCGCCGGACTCGCCCGATCAGTGAGTTCACACAAGAGCGAACGTCCCTACATATGCAGGTTCATTCACTTACACAGTTTTGTTTCCTCAGCAGTAACTCCGTGTTTACCACAGAGGGCGCGCGGGTAAGGCCGTCCTCCATCGGCCACCTAGTCGATCACGTGATCGATGACTCGCCATGCCAAACGTTCACCAATCACAAGTCCGCATCCTCCACGCAGGCCAACAGCATCAGCCTGGACTCGACACCGTGAGTTTCGAACTTTTTGTCTTGAGCGCGCAAGTCTTAAAACAATATAAATTAAATCTTTATCTTACAGTACATTTTTAATGTTTTAAAAGTTTGTTCTACTAACAACTTTAGAGTGGAGTCATTTGTTTTAATGATTGATTTAATATAAACGGCAAGTTTTATCTACAGTATTTTTTTAAAGCATGTTCTTCTATTACAATGGGCGAATACTGGCTGTAGATGATGTAATGTACACTATGCAATTTGTGTAAAAAAAAGTTGCATTTTTGATGGTTTTGCTATTTCTTTGGGCCTAACATTTTGTAAATCATTCCGAAAAAACATGTTAACAATTTAAAACGCAAATTTATAGTTTACACGTAATGTTGAATGAAGCCGCAGCCTACATTAGGGCTGCACGATTATTGTGATCATGAAATCTCAAAGACTGTGATTATGTATGTCTGTACTCTTACACTGTTCTCAATGCTTTGGTTTGGATGTATGGACCCTTATTATGTTACTGTGTTAGTGTGGGGCTATTTTGAGCCTTGTTAGTGCAATTAAGAAGCGATTTCTTTTTACTTATTATATGCCCCCATATACTAGCATTATACGCTAAACAGTTTTTAGAGATAAAACTCTTTACATTCGATTATCATGAACGTGTAATTCAATGTGTAATTAGACCAAAGGTTCATTTTGCGCTGGAGTTCTCCTTTAAGTGTGAAATGATTACAATTTTAAAATATATTTTAAAAGTTGCCAGCCTACAGCAGCGTTTTGGTCATTTTCATGCCCCCCAGAATTTTATGTATATATATATATACATATAAACAGAGGCTCTGGTTTTAAACAAAAAAATCTGTTTAATTTAGGGATGCATCGATATGAAAATTTTGGCCGATAACCGATAATTCTTTATATTTGAAAGCCGGTAACCGATATATCGGCCGATAAATTTAAATCCAAATTTGTATCTAATTTTGAGAGCCTGATTACAAAAACAAAAGTCTCACAAATAAATCCATGTCCCAAGCGCACGATTATAATGATGTTCTCATTATAGTGTTGTATAGGTGATATGACAGATTTGAGCTGCACATGTTGTACCGAACCGTATTTTTTTTTTTTAAGAGATTTCAATCATATTTCAAGAAATTCAAAAACATAAACAGTGCTCAACAAGTGTCTCAGCTGAAGGGAATAATACATTATTTATCGGCTTTAATATATCGGCCACATTTTCCATCCAGGCCGATAACGATAACATTAAAAATGAACATATATCGGCCGATACCGATACGCTGGCCGATATATCGTGCATCCCTAGTTTAATTCTTGTAACATTAGGCTATTTTAATTTATATGCTGTTTATTGTTGATGATCACGTTGTTTTACCTATGCATCTGCTTACATATGAGATCGCTGGTTTCTGCTGCTTCTTTGCCTGTGTTTTGGTCTGGAGATTCTGTACTCATTCAAGAGATGTGCAATAGCGCCCCCTTCCTTATAACGGCGATAACACGAAATAACTCGTCATTGGCAGGGAAGCGCTTTCTCATAAATGACGAGTTAATTTGTCAATGGCAGGGAATGAGTTAAAATCTCTAATGTTAGGCGTGATTAATTGCATAACAATGTGTGAATAATTCAGCACTATATGAGACATCTGTTTATCACAAACTCTTCAATGACTCAATTGTCTTATTTTTAACCAAGATTTTGATCAACTTGACATATTAAGGGGTTTTTTGTCGTGAGTTTCAGGCTATTGTGAAGATAAGCCACTTAAATGTTTCCCCAGTATAGCTCGTATGCAAAATGCTATGATGCTAAAACTTGCTGCCTCTGTTTGACAACCACATTGCATTTGTTTGCTCGTACATGTCCTGTAAAAGTTCTAACTGGTCACTTATTAATTACCCCCTTTAGTTATATAGTGTGCAGTCGGACAGTTGTGATGTATGTATTCAAAGATTACACAATTCTAGGTTTTGATCTGCTTAATGATGCGTTTTCGGCACACAAGGGCTGGACTGACACACTTTGAGTCATCAAAGTTTCCGTTGTGAAAGTTGTTCTTATTTTAGCACTGCACTCTCGCTGGCAACCTGAGGTTTAATATCGTGTGACCACATATCTCTGACGAAAGGACACATTGTTGGTTAGGCACTATTTTCACACACGGTTAAGAAGCAGGTTTTCGAGCTAGTGGAAATGTTGTGAGCTTTGTGGTGGGCACAGTTCAGTGTGTTACTGTGGCAGGACCGATTGAGTTCACACTGGTGAACCCAACATTATTTTCCATTGGAATAAGCTCTGACCACGCTTAACACATTTCCTTTCTCAGATCGTGACACCAATCTCGTTTCGCAATGTCAGAATTTCCGAATCAAGGCTGTCCAGTACACCCTCGACTCATTGTGTGAGTTTTCATGTTCTATATGAAGATGAGTCGTGCTTATTACCTGAAATAATATGAAAAGAAATTCCTGTACTTGCTCGGTGAAATGTGATCAAGTGTTCCATTCAAAATTCAATAGCCTAATCAACATTCAGTATGCAAATAAATGGAAGAAAGTAAGGACCAATCAAAATTCCGTATGCAAATATGACTATGACATCATTGCTAGATTGTTTTTTGTTAGATATTTTTAAAAGCTGACATTTTTTTTAAAGTTAGTGCTATTAACATTTAAAAATGTACATTTAAAAATGTATTTATTAATTGATTTATTTGTTTGATTTATTAATTAGATAAATTGGCAAATTTTATTTCTAGCATAATTGTAAAACAAAACTGTTTATTTTATGCAAAACAAAAGGTTTAAATTAAATATTACAAGATTTTACAAAGTGAGTAAAAAACAAGTGATATTGACATTCTTTTTAAACAGTTTTTATGGATTTGTATTGCTTAGTTTTTGCTGGCCTCATTAGTTAATCGCTAGTGACATTTCTCAGCAATTTTCATTATTATTTCTTTAGTTTATCGCATAGATATTGCAGCCTTCTAGTGTAGTTAATTATTCGTAAAAGCATTTTTACGCAAACTATCGAATTTACGCAATTCGTATTACTTATGTTTTGTATGGGTCATTGTTTGTTTGCTAGAAAAATCGAATAGTTTCAATATAAGACCCAACTAATAGCTTTATATTTTTGTTGCTAAAAGTATTTGCGGCTCTAATGTTTTGTTAATCTTTTTTTTTTACTCAAGCTAAAGAAAAATTGCGCTTACTTATTGCATTTAATTTTAATGCGCAATTTGCGTTTTACGCATAAAATGTTAGTTAATAGCTAGTGGCATTTCTCTGCAATTTTCATTATTATTTCTTTAGTTTATCACGTAGATATTGCAGCCTTCTAGTGTAGTTAATTATTCGTAAAAGCATTTTTACGCAAACTATCAAATTTACGCAATTCGTTTTACTTATGTTTTGTATGGCTCATTGTTTGTTTGCTAGAAAAATCGAATAGTTTCAATATAAGACCCAACTAATAGCTTTATATTTTTGTTGCTAAGTATTTGTGGGCCGCAAATACTTAGCAACAAAAATATAAAGCTATTAGTTGGGTCTTATTGAAATTATTCGATTTTTCGAGCAAACAATGAGCCCAACAAAACACTAGTTTGCGTAAAAATGCTTTTACGAATAATTAACTACACTAGAAGGCTGCAATATCTACGCGATAAACTAAAGAAATAATAATGAAAATTGCAGAGAAATGCCACTAGCTATTAACTAACATTTTATGTGTAAAACGCAAATTGCGCACTAAAATTGAATGCAATAAGTAAGCGCAATTTTTCTTTAGCTCGAGTAAAAAAAAAAGATTAACAAAACATTAGAGCCGCAAATTGCGGCTCTAATGTTTTGAATGTAAAATGAAATGTTAGTTAATAGCTAGTGGCATTTCTCTGCAATTTTCATTATTATTTCTTTAGTTTATTGCGTAGATATTGCAGCCTTCTAGTGTAGTTAATTATTCATAAAAGCATTTTTACGCAAACCAGTGTTTTGTTGGGCTCATTGTTTGCTCGAAAAATCGAATAGTTTCAATAAGACCCAACTAATCGTTTTTGTACTTTTAGTTTATCAATTTAATAAATTAGCTTTTACTGCCCTAACATTTGAAAAGTCGCCGTTTTCTTCAAATTCAGTGTCTAAATTTGTATGTTAAGTGGATCAGGAAACTTGACCTAAAACCCATACGCGATCTAGCACCAACCCTCTATTTATTTCGTCTATTTAGTGTCGCGTTGCGTTTTCGACTCGACACATTCAACTGTCACAACCCACATTTAAACGACACAAAAGGCGAATCGGATGTCTCTTCCTTCAGCCTGACAATTGAAACAATCCTGGTCTTCGTTTTAACGGTGACATTTTTTTTTTCTCGCCTCGTTGTTTTTATTATGTAAATGTCCTGGAGACCGGGGCGCTGAGCGCTGTCTGTAGACTGCAGAGCAGAGGGGCTTTCATGCTTGAAATCAGAGCATTCATAATGAGACCCACACACACACACACACACACACACACACAGACATGGCTTCTCTCTGAGGCAACAGTCCCGGGTCTTAATACTCTCCGCCTGGTATGCAAATACTGCGAGCTTTGATGAATTGTTGGAAATCTTTACTAAACACCCAGCAGATATACAGCTCTGCTCATGCCTCCTGCTTCTTACTTACAGAACATAAATCATCGTTGTTGCCTAGGCTACGGCATTTTATGAAAAGTCTGCAGATGATTATGAGGGAATCAGATCATCTTACCCATGATCCTTGGATGGTTTACA
The DNA here is from genome assembly GCF_988280905.1 of Pimephales promelas. Lineage (NCBI taxonomy): Eukaryota > Metazoa > Chordata > Actinopteri > Cypriniformes > Leuciscidae > Pimephales > Pimephales promelas. The sequence goes on along the minus strand of NC_142770.1, from coordinate 7,599,056 downwards.
GTTCAGTTTATCCCTGTTTACAGGCAAGGTTCCCACGGATGGTCATGGAAAAAACTGAGATTGGGAAAATGTCAAATTTTAGACTTGAACAGAAGAGGAGTGAATTAAAGTTGTGTCTAGTTTACGATTGGCTCTGAAATATTCCATCTGCTAGAAATTGGTAATCGTGCACTACTGAACATTTTTTTTTATATTTTTTATATTAATAAATTTGTGATGCCTACATTCACTTAAAAGTCCCCTGAGTTTTTTTTGTTTAAATTAATATGAGTTCCCCTAGCCTGTATATGGTCCCCCAGTTGCTAGAAATTTCAATCGGTGTAAACCAAGTAAAAGAGTTTCACATGTAATATCTAGCTATTTCATATGCAAGCATGTCAGCCAATCACAGCAGTGGGCGGTTCCACTGAATCCCACAGCAGACACGCCCCTTCAAATCAGAGGCTCAAATCAGGCTAGGAAAAATGCCTTTTATTTCTAAATTATGACTAATTTTGATCTAAAAAACACTAATATTATAAGGGCAACCCAGGAAACATTATAAAATAATACAATAACCCCATGTCAGGGTATCTTTAAGTGACATAACATTGATAAAATCTATAGATTTGAGCTTATTTAAAATAAAAATGATATTTAAATGCTTATGTAAATAAGAAATTAACCACATTTATTTGCTTATCTGTATTGATCAGATTACATTAAACTTGTATTATGACATTTGTAAATAAATAAATAATTATTCATCTGTAGATTGCACAGTCTCTCTACATTAAGGTATGATGAAATATACAAGTGAAAGCACTTCTAGAACAAGGAAAAATGTACGGCGGGGCTTGATTTGCTATTGGTCGATCTCGTGTGAGTGACAGCAGGTTTGTCCCGCCCTCATGCCAGTGAACTCACCATCAGAGAAGACAAAAAATGCTGCAGGAGGGGAATTCATTTTGATGAATTAATTTAAAACAATAATGATGTTCGTCAATAAATCATTTATAATAAATACTGCAGTATTCCGTAAAAAAAACATGAATTGTCCATTTTGGTTTTATAGTGACTTTAAATGGGACTAATGTGGAAGGGATGTGATGTTTATTCCTCTAAAAATGCAATAGATGGCGCTATACACTTACACAAACACTCTTTCACACAAATCATGGACTCTTACATGAGTTGTCAAATGTTTGAATTATGCAATTCGTTGGCGTTACCAGCCACAAATGCAGTATGTGATGTCTTCAGTCATTCACCTTCGCATTATTGTTTTTTTCAGGTCTCCCGATGTCACGACCGATGAGCAGCCACCCGCTCTGCCCCCAAAACAGTCCAGAAAAGAGCCTCTGACCCACAACGGCAGGTCACAGTCTCAGCACGAGCTGGACGGCCACTTGAGCGAATTATACAACGTACCCGCGTCGTCGGGAAAGAGCATGGTGGGGAAAACTGTCTTAAACTACATGTGTTTGTTCGTAGCGGTTTGTTTGATTCACATTGTCTTTGTTTCCACAGAATGGAGCCGTGCCTCATGACAATCTTGTTCTGATTAAAATGAGGCCGGATGAAAACGGACGATTTGGATTTAACGTTAAGGTGTGTTTTTTTTTATCATTCAGCTTTATGATTACACTGTTTATAAGCTCAAATCGAATGTCAGATTTTGTAAATGCTAATTTTGAATGTATGTACATTATTAAAGCATATTGGGACAGATAGACATTTAGATGAATGGCAGATGAGTTAACATGCTGTCAGTGTGCTATCAAAGGTCTTCCTTCAATTTATGATCATTTATAATTCATAAAAATAAATTTTTAACAATAATATTGTTGGCTTGAGAAGGACTTATCATTATACAATAAATAATTGAGTGTAAAATTAAATAACTGAAAGTAATTCTTAATAGTGCGTTTTTTATATTTGAGTAACCTTTATGTATTTATGTATTGCAATCAAGTGTGATGCATTGTGTGCTTATAAATGTGTGATGGATGGATAGATAGTTATAGAGATATATAAATGTAGATATTAAAATACTAGTGCTGTAAATAGTTAAACCTTTTATTTTATAAATGTTATTTTATAAGTAAATTTTAACAATATTATTTTATAAACTTATTTTATAAATGTTACATTTTTAGAAGTATGTATTTTTTAAATAACAATTTTAATGAACCGTTTAAAAAAATGTTAACAAAATTGTAATTACTGTTTTAAATAATATTGTTTTAAAATATATATTATTTATTTTTTACATATAAAGTATTATCTTAATTACAATTTTATAAGACGTTAATTAATATGAATATATATTGTATATTAAATTGTAATTATATTTTATATATATATATATATATATATATATATATATATATATATATATATAATTACAATTAATGTGTTATGTGTGTATAAAAATAATATTTAGCCTATGTATTTTTAAACATTTATTCATTTATTTTTAATATTTTATTTATATATTTATTTATTAGTGAAATAATTCTCCTCTTCATCCACAGGGTGGCGCTGACCAGAGGATGCCCATCATAGTGTCCCGTGTGGCTCCAGGAACTCCGGTAAGTTTATGCAGGGCCGGCCCGAGGCATAAGCGAACTAAGCGGCTGCTTGGGGCCCCCTGGCCACCAGGGGGCCCCCTAATCGAGGTTATTTTTTATTTTTATTTTTTTAGATGACTTAAACAAGTGACATAAATCAATGAATGAATGAATATGACTGAATGAATAGTTCAAGACAACAAAATTCTGATTTAATGGTCAATATACCTGCCTACAAGTTACAACTGCTGCTCTGTCTGCCAGCGTTTAAGTCATACGCATAATCTTCTAGACACCTCGCGCGTGCATAGACAATTCGTGCGCAACTGCGCCTAGTCACGGTATCGGTCGGTTTAAGTTGGAGAAAATAGCCCGCAGGAGAACTTATCCTTCAAGGTGTAAGGGTAGCAGTTTGAATAAATAATAAACATAGCAGTTTGAACTCTTCTCCACTTTATTATACCACACATCAGATCTCCAAACACCCGCGACACTCCAGTAGCCTAGCAAGTGCGCACGACCCATCTACGGCAAGCCCCGAGGGGGAAAATACATTGCATACACACATACAACGAGCGCCAGAACATCATAACCGGTATTATAGTAACAGACTGTGTTGATTATGTCATGTACTATATAACAAAGTCTGTTACAATAATAATAATAACAATAATAAAGATTTTGAGGATAGTTACTCTGTATTGAGACAGTTGAGAAATAGGCTAGTAATATTTTTAGTTTTCAACAATAGCTGAGACCCAGAAAGTTTTTTTTTTTAATTTAGTTTTTTTTTCATGTCATCACATTGTTTAAAGCATAATAAACAAATGGTAAAAAAAAAAAAAAACCTTTTTGAAAAATTATATTTTATTCATATGTAATACTTTGTCCTCTGTAGTGGACACCAGGACTCAGTTGTTAAAATTAAATGACATACAATGTGTAGGCAAAAACAATGGGATTTTTTTTCCAATCACCAATACATTTTGGGGTTTCAGGATTTTTTTGAACTAAAATTTGTATAAAGATGATTATCAACTATGTTATGAAAGATATAATGGAATTAATTGATACACCAATTTACTTTATGCAATATATGGGTAAAATTGGCATAAATTAATATTCCCATTCAATGCAAAGTATCTATACACTGTATCTAATTTGCACATTAATGTGTTCTTGGAGCAACATTTAATGAGGAAAGAAGTGTAAGCATTGGCGTAATAATAAGCAACATTTTAATAATAATATCTAATATGTCATAAGAATATTGACGTATAATTTATTTACATATTCACTTGTTATGTCTCCCAGAATGCCTGATAAACATGATTTATGTCCTGATGTTCTCTACAGTGGACATGAATGAAATCAATGCCCTGTAACGGAAAGTCATTTTTTTCATTTGAAACCCCATAACATTTTCATGAGATGTTGGTTGATGAAATACAATTTGAAAAGTAGTTAGATTTAAATTATAATTACAATATATTACCATATTTCAATAAGAGTGCTACATTTGATCACTAAATTAATGTTAGACATTTTTAAAGACCAAGGAGAAGTTGTTTTCATGGTGAAACCTCCAAACATTTGGTATCTCTGTATTGCCCTGAATGTGCTCTTTACAGGACATCCAGAAAAAAAAATGTGACAGAATGTGGTGTCAGAGAAATACACTAAAATATAATGTCCACTACAGTGGACAAAAGTCTATTCCTGGGTCCCAGGAGGATAGGCCAAAGTATCATTGCTCTTACGTTTCTAATTTCTCAGTTTTGTCATAATTTTAGCAAATAATTTATTGTATATGTTTTGAGACAGTTTTAAGACTGTTTTCAAACTTTTTTATTTAAGTAGGCATCTATTTTTTTATTAATACATAACCTCAGTGTATTCATTTATAATGTATCATTTTTGCGTGACATTTATGTCAATAATCGTCAAACACAGGTGACTCCGCGTCGTGGGAGGGGCCCCCAAATCAAATTCTGCTTAGGGCCCCCAAAAGGCTCGGGCCGGCGCTGAGTTTATGCGTCACACTCAATCTCAATTAAAGTCACACACCCCAGCCTGATGATGACTGACTCTTGACTGCATCCATTCAGACAGGAATATTGAAGTTCATTATTTGAAAAGCATTAATTCAATGCTGACTGCATGTTGATTTCTCACCCTAACCCTTCATCTGTGACCTTTGACCTCTCTCAGGCTGATATGTGTATGCCACGCCTCAACGAGGGCGACCAGGTCGTGCTGATTAACGGACGCGATATCTCAGAGCACACTCACGATGACGTGGTAATGCTAATTAAGGCCAGCTGTGAGGACCAATCAGGAGACCTCATCCTTCTCGTCAGGCCCAATGGTATGATCCACCTGAATGGAGCTCCAAAATTCGTTTTTTTTTTAATAGTTAGAATTATATTATTATATAATTATTATTATTATATAATTATATTATTAGTATAATTATATAGAATTATACTTTTCCTTCAGCCATTTATGATGTGGACGAGGAGCAGGAGAAGTTGGATCTGGAGCCAGATTTCCAGTACATTCCAGAGACGTCCAGTCTAGAGCTGTGCCACTCCGAGGCTGATAGTTTGAGGTCCTCAATACAGCTGCTGAAAGACGGGCTTTCCAGCGGTACCGTGCTTGGGCAGTTTGATGTAAGTCAGCTGACACACACTTTTCTATATATATATATATACATGCATACAGTAGTCTGAAGTGGATCAAGACAAAAATGGGTATTGTTCAAAATTCATGTTAAACTTTTATGAAAGGTTTTGATCCACTTCAAATGTTGACTAATGTGGATATTAAAATATATAGTAATTAAATGGATAGTTGACTTTGAAATAAATTTTTGGTATGTTTTAGCTTACCACAAGGGCATCGAAGATGTAGGTGTCTTTGTTTCCGCAGTGTTTTCAATTTTTATATTTTTAGGTCAAAGGTCAAACCGCTCTTGTCTGTCATATAATGGAGGTCTATGTCTGTCTTGTCTGTCATATAATGGAGGTCTATGGTCACCACCTCAAAGAGCATGCACAGAGAAGTCCAAATTAAACATAATTCAATGACTCATAAATGTAAGTACACATTGATGACCTAAGACACGAAACGAGCAGTTTGTGTTAAAAAAAAACGATCAGTATTTATATCGTTTTTTACCACGTCCAAGTGATCAAGAGGTAAAACAAGAGGTAAAAACGATATAAATACAGTTTGTTTTCTCACGCAAACCGCTCGTTTCGTGTCTTAGGCCATCAATGTGTACTTACATTTACGAGTCATTAAATCATGTTTAATTTGGACTTCGCTGTGCATGCTCTTTGAGGTGGTGACCATAGACCTCCATTATATGACTGACAGACTCAAACGGTTTGACCTAAAAATATAAAATTGAAACTAATGTGGAAACAAAGACACCTACATCTTGGATGCCCTTGAGGTAAGATAAAACATACCAAAAACTTATTTCAAAGTGAGCTATCCCTTTAATATATATATATATATATATATATATATATATACATACTGCTGCACTGAGTCTGAGTTGTGGGCTGAATCACATTCTAGTCATCATTTCCTGTTGTTCTTTTTCCGGCTGTCTCGATTATGTCCTGTTTGCTAAGCTTACTGTTTTTATGTCATGAACTTGTACTAACCAAAAGCTTAATTTAGCTTGTTTATTAACAATAAATAGGTTAGGAATCAAACATGCTAATGTTGCACAATAACATACAGTAAACAAGACCAAGTTAAATTGGTGTTATTTTTATTTTTCTCATCAAAAGTGTCTTAATATAGGTGGAAATTGTCTTTTTTTGTATTATTTTTTTTTTATAAATATCCAAAAACATTTGTTTGATAGCAATTATATTTTACTCCTATAGCAACTGTACAGGAAACGTCCTGGGATGTCCATGTCATGCGCCAGATTGCCACAAAACGTCTCCAAAAACCGCTATCGGGACATTTCTCCATGTGAGTGCACAGCTTGTGTTTGTGTTGGACTCAGAAATGTTTTCATGATTAGCTGGATGTTCATAACAGTTTATTTTGTGACACAGATGACACCACTCGAGTTGTATTAAAGGGGACGGATGATTATATCAATGCAAATTTTATCAATGTGAGCATCCTTCTCAGATCATCTTGAAGTTATTTTGGTAATGTTTTGTACTTCGAGAGTGATAATCTGCATATATATGTGTGTTTTCAGATGGAAGTCCCCAGTAAAGGTGAAGTAAAGCGGTATATTGCCTGCCAAGGGCCACTTCCTGGTACATGCTCTGACTTTTGGCAGATGGTGTGGGAACAGGGCGCCACCCTTGTGGTCATGCTAACGACACAAGTTGAACGTGGCAGGGTATGAATGTATTTTTTTTTTAGAAGATAAAATAAAAATTGGTATTCGCACACGTAAAGGTGGTAAAAGTTATGTTTTTTTTTGTCAATGAGTTATTATTTAATAATATTTTAAGAGATCTTCCGTAATTAGATTAATCGTTTATAAACCCTGGTTATAATAACAATAAACTATTAGTAATATCATGAGTGCTTTGTGGAAAGTAAGTGCCCCATTAAATTGCAAAAAAAAAAAACTAATTTCTATTGATTATCTTATATTGGACATTTTCCCTTTTAGGTGAAATGTCATCAATACTGGCCAAATGTTTCTGCAAATGGCACCTATGGAGGGTTCCAGGTTACATGCGTGTCGGAGGAAGGGAACTCTGCGTACGTGCTCAGAGATCTCACTCTTACGCACCTGGAGGTGACGAATCTCTTCAAATGTTCATTATCGATTAATGTAAATAAACTTAAGTGCTAATGTCTGTTTGGATGTTTGAACAGAGTAAAGAAGAAAGGCAGATTTGTCAGATGCAGTACTTGGCGTGGCCCGATCACGGCGTGCCAGATGATTCGTCGGACTTCCTGAACTTTGTCAGTCAAGTACGCAGCAAAAGAGCCGACACTCCAGATCCTGTTGTGGTCCATTGCAGGTCAGGCCTGGAAAATGTCCTGGCAGAATCTCTTAAGTAAAAACAAAAACACCATGATTTGTTTATTGACTCCACCCCTTTCTCTTTCAGCGCCGGGATTGGTCGCACCGGGGTGCTTATCACCATGGAGACCGCTATGTGTTTGATAGAGAGCGGTCAGTCGGTGTATCCCTTAGACCTCGTGAGGACCATGAGAGACCAGCGTGCCATGATGATCCAGACTCCCGTGAGTACGCAGAAGAACAGCCCACTTTAGGGGCTTTCGCACTGGAGGAAACTTTTTCTAGTTTCTTGAACTATTGGCGGAAATGCCCACTTTTTGGCATGTTCGCACCACAGGAACTGGGAAGGATTTTAGCTATAGGAACGCCTTTAGCTCCTACTTCAGAGTAGGGTCTAACCCAGCACAATAGGAACTACCTACCAGTGACATAAGTGTATGCTGATTGGCCGAACACACTCGAAAGTATGGAAGCTTGTTTCCGCCACAGAATAAAAAAAAGAAAAAAGATAAATGCGACTTTTTATCTCACAATTGCAAGTCAGAATTGCGAGAAATAAAGTCGCAATTGTAAGATATAAAGTCGCAATTCTAAGATATAAAGTCGCAATTGCGAGATATAAAGTCGCAATTCTGAAAGATAAAGTCGCAATGGCGAGATATAAAGTCGCAATTCTGAGAAATAAAGTCGCAATTGTGAGATATAAAGTCGCAATTCTGAGAAATAAAGTCGCAATTACGAGATATAAAGTCGCAATTCTGAGAAATAAAGTCGCAATTGTAAGATATAAAGTCGCAATTCTAAGATATAAAGTCGCAATTGCGAGATATAAAGTCGCAATTCTGAAAGATAAAGTCGCAATGGCGAGATATAAAGTCGCAATTCTGAGAAATAAAGTCGCAATTGTGAGATATAAAGTCGCAATTCTGAGATATAAAGTCGCAATTCTAAGAAATAAAGTCGTAATTGCGAGATATAAAGTCGCAATTCTTAGAAATAAAGTTGCAATTGCGAGATATAAAGTTGCAATTCTAAGAAATAGTTACAATTGCGAGATATAGTCGCAATTCTGAGAAATAGTTGCAATTCTGAGATATAAAGTCGCAATTGCGAGATATAAAGTCACAATTCTGAGAAATAAAGTCGCAATTGCGAGATATAAAGTCGCAATTCTAAGAAATAAAGTCGCAATTGCGAGATATAAAGTTGCAATTCTAAGAAATAAAGTCGTAATTGCGAGATATAAAGTCGCAATTCTTAGAAATAAAGTTGCAATTGCGAGATATAAAGTCGCAATTCTGAAAGATAAAGTCGCAGTGGCGAGATATAAAGTCGCAATTCTGAGAAATAAAGTTGCAATTGCGAGATGTCGCAATTCTGAGAAATAAAGTCGCAATTGTGAGATATAAAGTCACAATTCTGAGAAATAAAGTCGCAGTTACGAGATATAAAGTCGCAATTCTTAGAAATAAAGTTGCAATTGCGAGATATAAAGTTGCAATTCTAAGAAATAGTTACAATTGCGAGATATAGTCGCAATTCTGAGAAATAGTTGCAATTCTGAGATATAAAGTCGCAATTGCGAGATATAAAGTCACAATTCTGAGAAATAAAGTCGCAATTGCGAGATATAAAGTCACAATTCTAAGAAATAAAGTCGCAATTGCGAGATATAAAGTTGCAATTCTAAGAAATAAAGTCGTAATTGCGAGATATAAAGTCGCAATTCTTAGAAATAAAGTTGCAATTGCGAGATATAAAGTCGCAATTCTGAAAGATAAAGTCGCAGTGGCGAGATATAAAGTCGCAATTCTGAGAAATAAAGTTGCAATTGCGAGATGTCGCAATTCTGAGAAATAAAGTCGCAATTGTGAGATATAAAGTCACAATTCTGAGAAATAAAGTCGCAGTTACGAGATATAAAGTCGCAATTCTTAGAAATAAAGTTGCAATTGCGAGATATAAAGTTGCAATTCTGAGAAATAGTTGCAATTCTGAGATATAAAGTCGCAATTGCGAGATATAAAGTCACAATTCTGAGAAATAAAGTCGCAATTGCGAGATATAAAGTCGCAATTCTAAGAAATAAAGTCACAATTGCGAGATATAAAGTTGCAATTCTAAGAAATAGTTGCAATTGCGAAATATAGTCGCAGTTCTGAGAAATAGTCACAATTCTGAGAAATAAAGTCACAATTGCGAGAAAAAAAGACAGAATTAAGACTTTTTATCTCACAATTCTTACTTTTTTTCTCACAATTGCGAGTTTACATCTCACAATTCTGACTTCATAACACATAATTGCGAGTTTATATCTTTTCTGAAATTCTGACATCTTTTCTCACAATTGTAAAATATAAACTCGCAATTCCGAGTTATCGGGCCAATTATAAGAAAAAAAAGAATTTTTTTTCCTCTCAGAATAGTTTATATCTCACAATTCTGACTTTATAACACGCAATTGCGACTATATATAAATCAATCATGACTTTATATCTCGCAATTCTGACTTTATAACACGCAATTGCGACTTTATAACATGCAATTGCGACTTTATATCACGCAATTCTGACTTTACAACACACAATTGCGACTTTATATCACGTAATTCTAACTTTATATCACACAGATATATCTTTATATATATAAAGATATATCTTTATATCACGCAATTCTAACTTTATATCTGAAATAAAGTCAGAATTACAAGATGTAAGCAAAAAAAGTTTCTAATATGAGCTACATAGTTGACTTGCTAAGAAACATCTAAGTTTATAAATATCGCAGATTCGATGCAACAAATCTTGAGAGGGATTGAATTGAGTCAAAAATTGCATTCAATGATCTGGTATACATAGTTTTTTATACATGTTTTTATCCTGCAGCTGAGTCACTTCATTTCCTTTTTGTGTGTTTGCAGAGCCAGTACCGCTTCGTCTGCGAAGCGATTTTGAAAGTTTACGAAGAGGAGATTGTAAAACCATGCGAGACTGAGCCTCCGGTCGAAAAGGAAGAATGAACACCACCCTTCAGCGTTTCTGAGTTTCTTCTGTGATTTACAACTACTGCCTGTGAGATCTGCGCTCAGCTCGCTGTCGCCCCCTGCTGGAAGGCAGTGGACATGACTGCCTGCAAGCTAGAATACAGACGAAAAAGCACTACTGCACTTTACAGCGACAAACAATGACTCGAGGGGATTTTTCATTTTTACGAAAAGAAAAAAACACGCAGTATCAGGTTATCGATTTATAGGTACTGTTATTGACGTTAATTATTTGGGTCGGAGAAAGAAATGAGCTTTTGCTTTCGTGCCAAAAGCTGAAATGAGCCACAGTCCATGTCAGAATTAACTTTTGCAACTAACGACAGCATTTTAATGGTTATTTATTTGTTTTTGGGTTGTTGTTTTTTTTTTTTTAACAGTTGACTTAAAAGCAACAGGTGCTCGCCCCATTATCTTTTCTTTTCTTGACCGTCACTGTTTTGTTTTAACGTTTAAATCGTTAACGTACATTTTTTGTTTTGTTTTTAATCATCAAACAAAAGCAGTCCACCGATGACGCTTTTATTGAGACACTTTCATTCGTTTTTACCCTGACGATTTTGAGGTTGTTCGCAAAGGTACTTGCGTAAAGTACTTACGATACTTAATACGGTTTCCATGGTATCGTTACGGTTCTCTCTAAATTTAGTGAAGTTATCAGGCACCAGCTGCGTTGAAAATGAGCCATGGTGAAGATGTGTCTTGCTGCCAAATTTCACAGCTGTTTGCCTCTAAAACCAATTGGTGCGTCGCGTTGGCTAATCGCTATTTATTGCAAGGCTACGTATAGTGCGTAAAACGCCTGACGTTTGTATCGTTAAATATGCATCAGGCAGCTGTTCTGCTCTCAGATCCACGTTTGCCGGATCTTTGAAGCGTTTTATTTAGAAATTAAAGCTGTGAATTTCACGTTAGCTTCGTGGCGGACACTGCATACTCGGAGTATGTACTCAAGACTAATTGTTTAACGTATGATTTAGTCTGTGGTCAGCATAAAGATCGTCACATAGTCTCAAATCCCAGTTTTCTTCCATGTCTACAATCCAAATTTCCAAACTTCTATTGCAAGAAGTCGATTACCTTCAGATTTAAATAGTTCGCCCTGTATGAATAACTGTGTTCTTTGTTGAGTAGTGATATCTGCTCCCCTCTCTGAACATACAGGTTAATATTCTGCTTATCATTTTTTATTCTTATCCATATCTCCTCTTCTCTAACTGGTTACCCGTTAGCTATTACATGCAATATACTCGTAAGGTGGTCATAGTTCAGTTACTACTTGCTATGGCTGTAGAGATGAAGGCATTTACAGAACACATTCAGCATTTTATTCACCATAAGTGCAAAATTTTTACAAATGCTTATTGATCGATGAATTTAACACGATTTTAGTTTGCAAAACATGAAGTTCTCATTCTGAAGGGAAAGGATGCGTATAAATTGTGGAGCAAAACGTTTTTAATGCGACACCATCTTAATTGTTCGCGAACTTTTCCCCCCCGTACGATGTTTTGCGGTGCCATTGCGCAAACGAATTGGCGTCAAGGACCAATCCCGCCCACCGTTTTGAATGTGAGCCGATTTTGCTTCAGTGTACGTCGTTATAGCGCAGCAGCTAGAAATTTACTACCGGCGTTGCGTCGGAAGTGGTGGTATTTTTGTATTTAAGGAAAAAAACGAACGAAAAAAAGGACAGCACTTTGCAACTGACTGTGGTAGTCAGCTGTGCTACTGTAGAATTTATACTGTTATTGTGTGATGGGGAAAAATATGCCGTTTAATTATTTATGTTGAACATTTTTGTCAAATACGGACACCTGTGGGGGGCTCTTAACTACATAGTGTCATATGTGAAATATTTGTAAATACAATGTTATATATTAAAAGTGTTCTGAAAAGATAACTGTGGTTATTTTTGTTTTAGTGCGTTTTTAAAACGTCAGAAAGTACTTAGCAAACTGTTTGTCGTGTTTGTATCTTTCACAGTTGTGTTTGTATGTCTGTGAGAGAGCGAGTACGTCTTTTGTACAGAATGTTTTGTTTCTTACTGGCGTAAACATTGAAATTGTGGTTAAAAAAGCTGACTCGTCTTTTGGCGCTTGTGACACACGTCAAATCAAATATAATGCACCTCAAACTCCTTTTTTCAGTGTTGTTTGTGATAAATATCGATCATTCAAGAATGAAAGAACAAACACATTTCATTTCGCAGCTTGTCTTTTTTTTATTTCATTTATCTTAGGTTTTTACATGAGGTGTTGAACAGGGTTCATTTATTGAATTTAATTTAATTCACGCTGACTTTATGGATCTCGTTGATGTTGTTTTTACTTCTTCATGACTTCTACGTCAACGTCCTCTGTGCGAGAAACAACCTTCCCATCAATCACCTCTTCGATTACGGTGCGAACGCGCTTGGTCACCACTGGTTCATCTGGAGAAGAAAAATTACGAAAAAAAACTATTACTTTAATATATAATATTTTTAAATAGATTATTACATGCAAAGTATATCGCTTTTAAAAAATGTCATTTTTCCTCAATTTAAAACAAAAAAACACTTACGCTTGGGGGGAGGAGGAGCTACAATCTCTACAACTTTGATTGTCTGTCTCCTGTAACACAAAACGTTTATTAAATTTCGAACAACACGATCTTTAGAAAGACAATAAGGTTAATTCGTTTTATTTATACATCTATCTATATCAGTCTTACTGAATGTCCTCTCCATCCAAAAGTCTCCTGTACTCGGCGATCTCCATCTCTAGTCTGGTCTTGATGTCCAGAAGCAGTTTGTAGTCACTGCCCTGTCTTTCGATGTCAATTCGCATCCTAGAAAGCTCCGCCTCCAGTCCGTTAATGACGACCTGCAACTGGTTGAGCTGGAGGCTGTAGCGTGACTCGGTCTCTCCCAGTGTGCCCTCAAGAGCCGCTTTCTGTAATATCATAAAGCGTAAAAGAGCGGTTGGGGGCGGGATTATGCAAATTAAATTGAGCAAATTGCTCCCTCTAGAGGCAGCTAGTAGGAAATGTTCTCTTTTGCATATTATTAATCAAAGCTAGTAGACCTTTGAGCATTGGATGATAATTAGGGGTGTTGCTATGGATATTAGATCATATAAAGCTCCCCCTAGTGGTTGAATTTTTAAATTAAAGATAATACACGTTTGACTTTTACCATGCTAAGTTGCGACTGTAGTTCGATCTCCAGGTTCTGCAGCGTTCTCCTGAGCTCGTTGACTTCACTGCGGGACATTGAGAATTCTTCTTGTCTGGTGGTGACCGTCTTGTTCAGTTCGTCGAACTGCGGGGAAAGAGGTTTGAGGTCAACGTCTAGCTGATTGGCTATCGCAGACTGGATTTATAACAATGAGTACTTACTTTGCCCTTGTACCAGGTCTCCATGTCTCTGCGGTTCTTCTCGGTGATGCCTTCATACTGCTGACGGATCTCCTCCATGATGCGGGCCAGGTCTTGCTGAGGCGCGGCGTCAACCTCCACGTTTACGCTGCTGGAGGACATTTGGGCGCGAAGAGCTGCGAGCTCCTACAAATCAATGATACACATGTCGTTTTTCATTCGTTGCATATTTTTAGAGAATGGATTGAAAAGCGGGAATTGCTATTGTTGGAGAAGTTTGCTCTTTCAAGTAGCAATGGTTTGTTCTCCATCCATCTCTACATTATACATTATTGATGGTAATGGGCGCAAAATTTGATTAGCATAATTTTGTAGGCAATAAATGGTCTGTTGTCAAAATCTAGCGATTGAATGAATGAAAGTCGCTTGTCTTCAGTCCGATGAATTCACATAGCCAACTTAAAAATTACTAACAGGATTCAAAACTCTCAGTGGTGCAGATTTCCACTTGAATTACTGGATTTTGCCAAACAATGGTAGAAATATGACCACACCTTTAGGCTTTGAACATACGGTAGTTCAAAGAACTCCATGACTTCAGGTTATAGTAATTACAGGACTAGCGTTACAAATAGAGCGTATAAAATTACACTTGATAAGAGAAGATTATTGGTCTTGCTTTGCTCCACCAGGTTTGCACTACCTGGAGGACTAAATTTGGTTTTTGATCTCACCTCTGCATGGTTCTTCTTCAGGTAAATAAGCTCCTCCTTCAGACCCTCGATCTGCATCTCGAGATCTGAGCGGCTCATGGTGAGGTCATCCAGAACCCTCCTCAGGCCAGCGATGTCGGCCTCCACGGACTGACGCATGGCCAGCTCATTCTCGTACCTGAAGCCGCCAAGAATAGCAATGGTTAGGATGGGAATTCAGATGAACTGAAGAGTTAACTTTGGGTGTGACTCATAAAAAGAAATCCCGCTGAGGAAATAAAGCATCTTTGATTGGTTTGCTGGTCTAGGCTGGTTTAGATGTTTTTTCATCATGGAAAATGCTGGTAAGTTTTAATAACCAGTATGGGATATGTTATTAAAATCAATACCGACTTCATGAAAAGAGGTTTTAAAGGAGAGAATTTGAGGGTGAAAGTTTTTGCTTGTGCTTACTTGACTCTGAAGTCCTCAGCTGCCAGTTTGGCATTGTCGATCTGAAGGATGATTCTGGCATTGTCCTGGCTGGCGATACAGATCTGAAGACAAACAGATGAAGAATTGAGACTCAAATGCAGCTTATGAAGGTAAACCAAACATTTTACATTTTGCATTGGTACAGTGTTTTAGATATATATAAAGTCAGTTTGAAAATCAATTACTATATTAATATATTACTATAGATTAGATTACTTTTTATGTTCTCTGATCATTTAGCTATATATATAAAATCATATACATTTAAAAATATGTAAATCGTAAAAGTTCAACATTTTTATTCAGATATCTCTTTTTTGATAAGAACTGTGATAACTTATTCCACATTAGATTATATAAAAATAAATATGTCAAATGACTGACTTTTCTGCGCAGATCTTCAATGGTGGCGTAATAGTGGCTGTAATCTCTGGAGATAGGGGTTCTCTTCTCGTACCACTCCCGGATCTGGCGCTCCAGCTCCGCGTTGGCTTTCTCCAGGGAGCGCACTTTCTCCAGGTAAGTGGCCAGACGGTCGTTGAGGTTCTGCATGGTTGATTTCTCGTTCCAACCCACACCGAAGCCATTGTCGCCCCCGCCGAGCGCGCTGGCCAGGTCGAACCCGCTGCCGTTGCTCTGTCCGTAAGAGACGCGCACGCTGGAGCCCCCCGCACCTCCGTAGACACTTGGCGCACGACCCACGGCGATGCGCTTGGAGTATCCACCGCTGAGAGAGTGGGAGCTGAAGGGACGAGAGCTGGAGCTGGACATGCTCTTGCGTGAAAAAGACTGAGTAACCTGAGTCATCGTTTCCGTTCCTGTTGCCTCTGCGTTTTGTTGGACACCTCTGACAGCTGCGTAATGGTTTAGGAGAGCTGAGGATCTTTTATAGCTACAATTTGGGTAAGGGGTGGGGTTATTTCACCTTATGTATGATAATGATTATCGGAAAACAATTAAACAGGTGTGTACAGGGTGTGCTCATGAAATGGCACTGGACCCTGAGGCACGCTTAACCTGATCGACATGATTTTATTAATAATCATGAATTCCCTGGAGTTTAAGAATTCATGGGTCATGATATAGACATAACAAAAGAGTACCACTTTCTAACCTGATATAGGGCTAAAAGGTTCAATAGTTTTGCTCTATATAGGCTAATTCATAATTGCGGTTGCGGTGTGACATGCTTTAAAAAAATAAGTTTCATGCATGCTGTTTTACACGTCAGTGCATGCGACTAAATTAAATATTCTAAGGATTTGAATGTTTATATTAAGTATTTCTTACATTGTAAAAAAAGAGAAAAAGTTGCTGCCTTCAATTTAAGCACAATGAACTTGATTGTTCAAGTGACGTCAACTTAAATTACATTAAAATGTCTTTAACTCATCAAAAAAAAAAAAAAAAAGTTTAGCCTTTTTTATAGCCTAAGTCAGAAGGCTAATGTAAAAACATCATAACTTTATTGATCATATATTTTTTTGTTTTACAGTGTGGGATTTGATTACTTAATGTAATAATGAAATATCGTTCCCATACCTATCCAGTGACCGTGATAATGATAAGGTGGTTGTCCTCTTCGGTATTTGTAGAATGAGGACTTTAAGCCACAAGTTCAGTATCTCAGTCACTCCACGCCCTGATTAGATGTGAAAGTGTGTGAGAAATATGCTTGATTTGACAGATTGCCACTAAACAGGCCATGTGCCACTTTAGACATGATCTTAGCTCCAGAACTGTTGTCGTGCAACACAATTATTGCGCCATAAAATGATTCTGACTGACTAAGCGTTTCAATGAAAATGTGAAACACGTGATAATCGTTCAATAATAAAGAAAAGGCTCGCGCAAGAAGTGCTTGTAAATTTGAACTTTTACTTTCCCCCAGTCATCCATTATCAACCTTTTCTAGTAAAGTATTCTAAACTTTAACCAGCCCTAAGGCATGGCAAAAATTACATTTTTTTTAAGAGTCCTAGACACGCCGTCGTGTTCACTAGTCCATATGGCTCTGGTCCATGTCTGTGTGCTTAATTGTTTTGTCTTTCACCTTTCCCTTTGTTATTTCTTTACCTGTCGCAGACTAATTCATTCGGAGCTCATTTCTCATAGACTAATGAGGGAGTGTCTAGTTCTCCGAATCTTTCCACTCCCTCGTGCATTGCTTACTTCATTCAGACCAAATCCTCAAGAACTTTCTCGTTTTTCACGCGGATCTCGTGACCGTTCATCGCCCGAACCATCAATCGTAATCGTTCCCCTTTCACACACTTTCGTTTGCTACATCAGCAATGCTAGGATGGGCTTTGGCGTCATGGATTCCTTTAAACCCATTTGTTGGTAGTGATTTCACTCATTTGAATATTTTATTTTGATTCCGGTTGATCAGCCGGGTTTGTTAGGAGACTGGGGTAAGCTAAGTCAGCATGGCCATATGACTAAAAAAAATAATAAAACTAGCCTACTTGGGGTTAGCTGTCTCATCAATAGGTTTATGTCAACTGAATTATTTAGAAATACTAGGCTATAACTGATTATAGCAAATAATATAAAATAAAACAAAAGTTAAATAAATATGAACAATTAGACAACAAAAATAATTATAGGCTATAGAAATGAATTACTTTTCTTTGCATGACACATTGACATTACAGTAGCCTACAGATATAGCGGACTTGCATTCGTTTCATCATTGGACGGAATAGAGCGCGGTAACGCATCATTTAGAATTTCCCGGGAAAAACGTCCCGACTCCCGAGGCTTTCATTTAAAAATCAGTCTACAGGCGGACAACCTAGGAAGTTTTTTTTTTTTTTTTTTTTTTACTTTCTTTACAAGCTGTCCATATATTGGCAATAAAAAAGGAATGAATATACAAGAACATTCTTACAACACAAAGAACATTTAAATAATAAAAATTCAATAAATAATAATAAGAATAATGAAATAAAAAATGTCTTATCGCATATCAGTATCCAATATCATATATGCAATCTATGTATAAAGATGTTTGTTTTTTGTGTTTAGTTTCGGTCCCCTGTCTAAGTAATGACCTTTGGGGAGAAAAACTCGCAGAATTCAAATGTAAATGCGATACTGGGCCGTGGTTTCGTCGTAAGGTGATACCAGGGGTAAATGGTAATCAAAACAACAAAATCTTGCATCAGAAAGTGCACTGGATTGCTTTTTAAGTGCAAGCATAAACATAGAATCAGTTTACTATAAATAAGAGTGTAAAGTGCGGTCCATAGGCCTATGTAAAACACTCATCGACAAGTTTTACAAGTCATTTTCTCTTACACGCTGCTACCTGTCGGACAATAGCCAAATCCAAGCTATGTTGCGTAAGCTATGTCCAAGCTAAGATGCATCACTTCTGTTTACACAGCAAAGGTCATGTGGGTTATATTAAAGGTCAATTTAACGCCTCGGTAAGCCAAAAACCAACGGTTCATTTCGTCACCCGGACCTGTCTGACGAGTCTTAAGTGTCGTTTGACTTAATGTGCCCATCCTTGTTTTGGTTTTAATCATCAGACACTCCTCTACATAATTGTTTTCTGAGACTTGCAGTCTCTTTTCTCACCCCGAGCGACTGCCAATCAGTGTCAAAACATATTAAAGAATTCTTTTGTGAGGGGTTTCACTTCAAAATGTGACTTAGACCCTTTACATGCAAATGTTTTATTGTGGCGATGTTCAGGCTCTCAGCTTGATACCTCAATGTGGTTGAATCTTATGGTTGACCTGCTGTAGTTTTTGTGCCATTGTATTTTTTCACTTGAGATGCTGATGTAGTCTAATAGTGTTTCTCATGAATGTTTATTATGTCTGATTTATATAAACCTTTAAATACCAAGATAAGTATGATGAGATCATCATTCAGTATGACAAATCAATCTTGATTTCCTCTTCAGCATGCAGTCAGTTCATTTTCAGTTCATCTTTTTAAATTAATTAACTAGGCCTGTATATAAAATGACATATTAGAAAATATAATATAATATAATCTCATAAATTATTTAAAATAACCCTCAATGGCATGAATTTTATTTCAGGGGGGGCATTTGCTCACTATACACTCTAAAAAATGCTGGGTTGTTTTAACCCAATTTTGGGTCAAATATGGACAAACCCGAAATGTTGGGTTAAAAATGTAATGTAAAAATTTAACCCAACGACTGGGTTAGTCCATATTTGACCCAAAGTTGGGTTAAAACAACCCAGCATTTTTTAGAGTGTAGTGGGTAATTGGACAGGTGCTTGTGGCGCCACACTGAGGTCGAAGGCGGCATTGCTTTCTGGGGTCTCGCACTTGGGGGGGGCTCCCGTCAGGCCCCGTTGACCCCACCCCCAAAAAACACTGTCCGCAAACCCAATGCCCAATGGTCGTTTGCATGTTTTCTGAAAACCGGGACAAGCCCGAGATAATAAAAACATTGACTAAAGGTTCAAGTCATGTCAGAAATATTATACGAGTTGAGCGCTCATGAACGCCACCACAAAGTCACAATTACGACTGGGAAGTAATGGCGGAAGCAAGTTGTTTTCAATCATGATTAATCTATTTCTGAATGTTGAATGCATTGTGTAGGAGAGATCAAAGTTTACCAGAAAACAAACTGACAAGGGGCCAGAAAACACAACTCATTTAGCCAGTTTATGAGCTGATAGGCTTGAGTGACCAAACTATTTCCCATTTTCCCATCATTCTTTGTGGCAACATAATAATAAACAAAACAAAAAACATCATGAGTTTCCCAGGAGGACTTGAATGCACCATGTGGTCCTAATATGCATCCTAATGCATATGCATATATTTTTATATAAAGTTGTTTACAAGTGATATTTCTCTTACCAATTGGTGGCACTGTCTCTCATGAGGCCTTGCTTCCCAAACAAGGGGCCACAAACACTTTGGCCCCTCATTTGATTGGACAGACATGTCAGGTGAAATAATATATATATGTATGTATATATATATATATATATATATATATAGGGTTAACAAATTATAAAAAAAAAAAAATTTAATATTTTAAATATATATTATGTTATATGTGTATAATTTATTCAATTAAATCAATTAGATAATGAACATATTAAACATTTATTATATACAACTTTTAAATGTCTGTGTAGAACGACACGCTTTCAAAGTCACTGTCTCTTTCCATTGACGACATATAGTTATTGTTAAATACATGTCTTTTGATGTGGCTGTTGTGAAATTGCTGTTCTTTTCATGGCTTTTGATCAGGTTTCGTGTGGTTAGTGCGGACACGCAGTTACATTGTCCGATAATAAAGCAGACGAACGGGATGATGTTTCATGTTTGCGGAACAAATGTGCGTTTTTAAGTGGGAGTCATGAATATTTGTTTTGGCTGATAAATCATGAGTTATTTAAAGACCGTTGACAGATTGTGTTTCGATTTACATTTTTGCCTTTTTACTGTTAATCCTGTTTGAGTGTTTGTCATCTTACCTCAACTCTTGCTTATTGAAGCATCTCTTTTTAAATCACCTCTTCATCAGCTCCTAATAAAACAACTGAGGTGTAACATTAAAGTCTTTAGCGACTCTAAACTGGTTTTTGCTCTAAATTCCACATTGAAAGTTCAAATAGCGAAAGTAACAAAGTCGTTTATCAGACCTACCGGTTGAATGCTAATACTAATGGCTAACTTTCTCCAGGTTAGACATCCTTGATCAAAAATAACTCACCGGCTGAATGATAATGATAACGGATCATTTTTCCAGGCGTTATAGACGTCATTAACCAGAAAACACTAACCGGTTTAATGCTAATGCTAATGGATAACTTTTTCAAGGCATTAGGCGATAGACACTTGATCAGAAAAAAAGTCCAGTTGAATTTTTATGCTTATTGTAAATTTTCTCAAAGTGTTATAGACTTGATCAGAAAATAAAATAACGCAATTGAATGCTAATGCATAACTTAGACACACTGGTTTAATGCTAATGTTAACGGCTAGCTATCTCCATTTATTACGGCCTTTCTTGATTAAAACAAACCCACCAGTTTAATACTAATGCTAACAGCTAATTTTCTCCATGTATTGCAGTCTTTCTTGACTAAAACAAACTCACAAGTTTAATAGTATGAATGCTAGCAACTAACTTTCTCTATGTATTTGTCTTTCAAGATCTAAAACAAACTCACAAGTTTAATAGTATGAATGCTAACAGCTAACCCAGACAGCAAACTGACATTGAATCAACGTGGAAACGACGTCTCTCATGACATTGAAACAACGTTGATTTGCTCATCGAATTAACGTTGAACCAACGTCAGACGCGGCATTCTTCAAAGCTAAATGAAATCGAAAATTGGTTTGCTTTCATAACGTTGAAACAACGCGTTGATTTCAAGTTGATTTTCCGTTAGTTTTGAAAGAATGACGCATCTGACGTTGGTTCAGCGTTAATTCGATGAGCAAAACAATGTCATATCAACGTTGTTTCGATGTCATATTTCCACGTTGATTCAATGTCAGTTTGCTATCTGGGAATTTTCTCCATGTATCTTTCTTGACTAAAACAAACTCACAAGTTTAATAGTAGCCTAATGCTAACAGCTAATTTTCTCCATGTATTTGTCTTTCTTGACTACTCACAAGTTTAAATGTATTAATGCTAACAGCTAACTTTCTCCATGTATTACAGTCTTTCTTGACTAAAACAAACTCTCAAGTTTAATAGTATATTAATGCTAACGGCTAATTTTCTCCATGTATTACAGTCTTTCTTGACAAAATCAAACTCACAAGTTTAATAGTAATGCTAACAGCTAATTTTCTCTGTGTATTACACTCTTTCTTGACTAAAACAACTCACAAGTTTAATAGTATTAATGCTAACAGCTAATTTTCTCCATGCATTTGTCTTTCTTGACTACTCACAAGTTTAATAGTATTAATGCTAACAGCTAACTTTCTCCATGTATTACAGTCTTTCTTGACTAAAACAACTCACAAGTTTAATAGTATGAATGCTATCAGAATGTATTACTGTCTTTCTTGATTAAAACAAACTCACAGGTTTAATAGTATCAATGCTGTCAGCTAACTTTCTCCATGTATTAGCCTACAGTCTTTCTTGATTAAAACACTCGCCAGTTTAATACTAATGCTAACGGCTAACAATTGTTGAGCTACTTGATCAGGCTGAAAACTACAGTTATTATTAGCCTAGTCTTTGCGGTTAAAGTCTAACATGCGACCTAATTACCTACAGTAATTGTCATAAATACTTTTCTCACAATCTTACATGTTTATTTATATTAACTGTTGTTTCTACGTTGTTTGTTTGAGTGGTGGCAACACAGCTATGTGTATTTATGGCAACCAGAGGACGTGCCTGTGCATTGTAGCGTCGCATGCCTAGCGTTGTTACCCTTTAAATGCGCAGGTGTGTCCAGGTGGAGCACCTACTGTCTTTCTGTACACACTTTGTGATGAGACATATGATTATGTACTGTGGAAATTATGATATTAACTGTACACGCAAAGTAATACTGTAATTTACATGTTAGCGCATGTTCTGGACAGAACAGTCATGGAAAACGAAATTAATCATAATTTCCATAAGCGTAATGGCAAGTCATTCTTTTGAAAAGACACTTATATAATAACACCCTGCACTTATATATCTTTATAACCCTTTCCATTCACCTATTCTCATGTGACTAAGACCAGCTCAGCGAAATTGAAGTTCTTCTCAACATGTTGTTTAAATCGCTGCAGAAGTCAGATTATCTTAAGAGTTTCTTTGTTATACGTAGAAATGGCGTTGATGGATTAGTGCTAAAAGTACAAGCGATTCCCATTAGTTTACACCCACGATAATGTTGTTATTACTAAGATCCAGTTGTGAGGAAGACTAAACAAACCTTTTGATTCTTTAAAAGCTTCTAACTGAGACATCCTTGTGTCAATAAACCCAACGAGACAGTCATAAAATGTCTGCTGAAGAGTTTAAGCTATGACCCATAATTATTGTTTTACGAAAAATATATGGAGCTGATTTGAGTAGTTGACATCCAGTTTTTTTTTTTGTTTGTTTGTTTGTTTGTTTTTTGGTCAAGATTTATGAATTAGATGAATAAGTATGTTTTTTTGGTTAACATAAATAAGCTAAAATGAATTTATTCAAGTTTTTAAATATTAACAATATCACTCTCAGAAAAAAAGGTACAAAAGCTGTCACTGGGGCTGTACCTGGACCTTTTTAAAAGGTACACTTTTGTACCCAAAGGCTGCATATTGGTACCTTAGTGGTCCATTAGTACCTAATATTAGTACCTAAAATGTACATATTACCACCTAAAATCGACATATTAGCTCATGAAATGGACATATTAGCGAATGAAATATACATATTAGCACCTATAATGTACATATTAACACCTAAAATGGACATTAGCTCATGAAATATATATATTAGCACCTAAAATGTACATATTACCACCTAAAATCGACATATTAGCTCATGAAATGTACATATTAGCACCTAAAATGTACATATTAGCTCATGAAATGTACATATTAGCACCTAAAATGGACATATTAGCTCATGAAATGTACATATTAGCACCTATAATATACATATTAACACCTAAAATGTACTTATTAGCACCTAAAATGGACATATTAGCTCATGAAATGTACATATTAGCACATAAAATGTACATATTACCACCTAAAATGGGCATATTAGCTCATGAAATGTACATATTAGCACCTAAAATGTACATATTAGCACCTAAAATGTACATATTAGCTCATGAAATGTACATATTAGCACCTAAAATGTACATATTACCACGTAAAATGTACATATTAGCACCTAAAATGGACATATTAGCTCATGAAATGTACATATTAGCACCTAAAATGTACATATTAGCACCTAAAATGTACATATTAGCACCTAAAATGTACATATTAGCACCTAAAATGTACATATTAGCTCATGAAATGTACATATTAGCACCTAAAATGTACATATTACCACGTAAAATGTACATATTAGCACCTAAAATGGACATATTAGCTCATGAAATGTACATATTAGCACCTAAAATGTACATATTAGCACCTAAAATGTACATATTAGCACCTAAAATGTACATATTAGCACCTAAAATGGACATATTAGCTCATGAAATGTACATATTAGCACCTAAAATGTACATATTAGATCATGAAATGTACATATTACCACCTAAAATGTACATATTAGCACCTAAAATGTACATATTAGATCATGAAATGTACATATTACCACCTAAAATATACATATTAACACCTAAAATGTACTTATTAGCACCTAAAATGGACATATTAGCTCATGAAATGTACATATTAGCACATAAAATGTACATATTACCACCTAAAATGGGCATATTAGCTCATGAAATGTACATATTAGCACCTAAAATGTACATATTAGCACCTAAAATGTACATATTAGCTCATGAAATGTACATATTAGCACCTAAAATGTACATATTACCACGTAAAATGTACATATTAGCACCTAAAATGGACATATTAGCTCATGAAATGTACATATTAGCACCTAAAATGTACATATTAGCACCTAAAATGTACATATTAGCACCTAAAATGTACATATTAGCACCTAAAATGTACATATTAGCTCATGAAATGTACATATTAGCACCTAAAATGTACATATTACCACGTAAAATGTACATATTAGCACCTAAAATGGACATATTAGCTCATGAAATGTACATATTAGCACCTAAAATGTACATATTAGCACCTAAAATGTACATATTAGCACCTAAAATGTACATATTAGCACCTAAAATGGACATATTAGCTCATGAAATGTACATATTAGCACCTAAAATGTACATATTAGATCATGAAATGTACATATTACCACCTAAAATGTACATATTACCACCTAAAATGTACATATTAGCACCTAAAATGGACATATTAGCTCATGAAATGTACATATTAGCACCTGAAATGTTCTTATTAGCGCCTAAAATGTACATATTAGCAATTATTACAAATAAATAATTTGTTTATTAAAATTATATTTAGAAAATACAGAGTGTATGTGTGTGTGTGTGTGTGAGAGAGAGTGAGTGTTTACGTATGTCTATCTGTCTGTCTGTCTGCTTGTATAGTTAATATATTTATTTACACAGTACATACACACATACAAAGTTATACAGTAAGTTCCATACACAGGCAACAGGCTTAAGAGTCTGATTGGATCATTATTGCAGTGATTATTATGTTTCTAGCATGTTATATAACTGGCAACAGTTCTTCTAACCCTAATTGATGGATGCTGTTTAATCAACCAAGAAGTTTCAAGAAGTCGATGTCAAAATTCATCAGGAGGGAGCATGAAGAATCATTTTCACACATGAATCGGCACCCTAGACCTTAAATTCAGCGAAAGTGTTTGGGAATGTGCTGGAGGAGACTTTACAGAGTGCTGGACTCTTGCATTGTCAATACAAGATCTTGACCAAAAAAATGTATGCTTCGATAACCTTTGCCATTTGTAAAATGCTGAAGTATGATCTCATTTGGCTCAGGTCTATAGACAGGCGGGGGCGACTGGGAAAATGCAATCCTTGTAAAACATTATGGGCAGTGTGTCACCTTCCGGATCTCAAAGTTGGTCCGAGTTGACGGCTTCTGTTTTTCCCGTAAGCCATCTTGTAATTTAACTGTCGGACAGGTAGACGCTTGCTCAGTCATTACCTGTTTGTAATTACCTGCACTCCTGTTTCAGATGACTTATGAGACCACTTTGTTTTCTCATGGAGCACGCAGCGCCAACAGGTCGGGCTGCATTCCCCGTCCCGTGACTTCTGAGATGTTCAGGTAACCAGACACGTCGACACCCCATGCAGAACCAGATGTGCGGGGTGGGACGGCCGCAGACAGACGGATTCTCACTGGACTGTGACTGGCACACTTCAATGATTTGCGTCTGGGGGGAATCACCTGGGCAGGGACGGTGGAGAAGAAAAGGGGTGTGACGGGCGAGGGCGTGTTGGTAAGTAGATTGGCTTTTCTTTTTCTTCCTGATGAACTTTGGTTCGGTAGATCAAACAGACAGAAACTGGCACAGCATTTACCGTCATTGTGCTGTTTGCGCAACTGCGTTAGAAACAAGTCATTCTAGTAGCACCGTTTGGGTTTGTATGCAAGTTACTTCTTTCCTTCAAGATTTTTCTCTCATCGAGCGAACAGTGTGTTCTCTGAGGAAGCAAGGAATGGTGCATATATATATATATATATATATAAAACACCATTATAATTAATGTAATTATATTTAATTTGTTACATTTATAAGCATATATATTCTTATAATTATCAGTTATTATAATTAGTATAGAAAATGAATTGTAATTATTATATTTATTTTATTATAAATAAATGTATAATATAATATAATTATACATTTTTATATTTTATTAATTTAATACAACCCGAATATAACACTTTATATTTATAAATATTTTAAAATGAAGCACTTTTATTTAATAACAGAATTTTAAGTTGCATTCAAAATCATATATGATTAAATATATATAAAACATACATAGTAGATGTTGTGTGTATCACTCATATATACTCATTTTTAATTATTTATTATATCATTTAGAATTTTTTATACATTTATAAATAATGAGATTAATACAAACTGGATATAACACTGGACTCTGGTCAAAAAGAGATGAATTACATTTTTAAGATAAAAAGATAAAAATGTAGTCTTTAGTATTTATTGAAAGTTTAGAAGTTTGAGAACATATAGGCTACTATTATTTTGGCTCTTGCTCTTTTGGCTCTTACTTTATATATATATATATATATATATATATAGATACTTATGCGGTATGTTTAAAGTGTAGAATATTTGAAAAATGTACAGGCAATAATAGTGCTATGAAGGATATGTTTGGAATGGCATACTGTAAATACTATTTATGCAGTGGCCTACACACCATATACAGCATTTAAAGTCCTCATGAAATCAAAATCGACCCTATTTACGTTGTTTTGCTATTCTATGTTGCTATTGCCTTATATTACTAGTCTTGTGGTGAACAATTAATCCGTTAATGTGCAGGATTAGGTAAAACCCTGCGCTCTATTCAATATTCCGTTTCACTTGGAAATACGTCAAGTAAAGTCGTAAATAGTAAAGTCGGTAGCAACCCCTGGATCACAGGGACTTAAATAATAACTTGACATTCTACAGGAATTAAAGGAGTAGTTCACTTTAGAAAAAAAACAACTTTTGCTGATAATTTACTCACCCCCATGTCATCCAAGATGTTCATGTCATTCTTTCTTCAATCGAAAAGAAATTAAGGTTTTTAATGAAAACATTCCAGGATTGTTCTCCATATAATGGACTTCAATGGGAACCAAACGGATCAAGGTCCAAAAGAGAGTTTCAGTGCAAACTGCAAACTGTTCAAAGGGCTTTAAACGATTCCAGACGATGAATAAGGGTCTTATCAAGCGAAACGATCAGTCATATCAAAAATAAATAAAAAAGTTTTACTCGCGTTCGAGTCATTTCGTTTGAACAGGAGAGTCACAGAACAGAGCAAGGTGAGCATTTGTGCTTATAAAACGTAAACTTTTATTTATTTTTTAAATGGCCGATCGTTTCGCTAGATAAGACCCTTACTCATCGTCTGGTGTCGTTTAAAGCCCTCCGAAGCTGCACTGAAACTCTCATTTGGACTTTGAATCGTTTGGACCCCATTGAAGTCCATTATATGGAGAAAATCCTTGAATGTTTTCATCAAAAACCTTCATTTCTTTTCGACAGAAGAAAGAAAGACATGGACATCTTGGATGACATGGGGGTGAGTAAATTATCAGCAAAAGTTTTCTTTTTTTAAGTGAACTACTACTTAAGGGTGTTTGTTATGGCATACTAATTACTTTTTTTTTTTTTTGCAGTATGCATGTATGCTTATCAAGTGTGTGATTGATGCAGTAATCAATCCCACCACTTTTATTTTTCCATTGAAAGCTTGGTTCTCACACTGTCCTGGAACTTTATTATTCTTCCATACTTTATGTCTTCTTTCTAATCTATATACATTATTAACCTATAGACCATTTTGCGAGATGTAAACAACACTGGTCCAGAAGCACGTCCTGTTTCAGTTTTTTAACACCACATAAACGTTGGAATAAAATACAACCAACAGAACATATGCAAGTGAATCAAAAAGACAAACACACATCTTTAAAATGGTTTCTTTACATTTGAAATAAACAAACCATTTACAAACTGAAACAGGAAGTGTTTACATCTTGCAAAATGGTCTATATTTCTACATAGCAGTAATAACTTAACATAAAAGTTCATAAAGCCCAGAATGTTTTCGTTAATCCGCACGGCTTAAGTTTGTATTTTGTAAGTATACCCTGAAGCTCTTAAACATGCCTCGACGTCGCAGCTCTGAACCTGAAGCTGAGTTCACCTCGACAGAAAAACTATTAAGTAAAAGTACTGAAGGCTTTATCAAATCCTGAAATCTAATAGCGAAAACAAACACGCATAACATGCACACAGCCTCCGGCGACGCAACCAAACCGCACGAAATACGAGCTACAAAGCTGGTACAAGCAAAAACACACAGATAAAACATAAATGGACTTTGGCCTGTGCAGTGTGTGTGTATGTGTTGTTTATGTGTGGATTGTGACTGTAATCCAGGATCAGCGAGAACAAAAGCACCAGTAAAACTCGTGACACTCTTTTCACTTGGACCCTGGTTGGCCCCTTCCACTGTCCCAGCACCAGTCCGACCCCAAGGGCCAGGGAAAGGCCTGGTCCCTGTCCGTAGGAGCCACGTCGATGGTCCGTATTCAAGAAAAATATTTACTCAGTAAACATCCTATCATCCGAGGCGTGGCAGGACAGCACGGGCTCTGAGACATTTCGTTTTGCTCAGCGCATGGAGGAGCCAAAATCGGCCCTTAGGGGCCTGAACGAAAAGCTGAAGGGGTTTCTGGAGCACATGAACCAGTTGGAAAAGACCAACTGCGAACTGGAGGAGCAGATCGGCGAGTGGGGAATGAGGAACGCCGCTCATCGACGGAGCTGGAGCGACAAGGAGGCGCTGGCACAGGAACTTCGGGCTCAGGTGGGTGGGTGACGTTTGTGCTTATTACCTGCGTGTTATCTGCGTCTTATCTTTCTCATTACATTTGATATCCCCGAGGCACTAACACAATGTGGCTCTGAAAAACCCCTCAGACTGGCTTTGAGGTAACGAGTCTAATTAAGACGTTAAATCTTTTTCTCAGATGCGTTATCTACTGTAGTGTTTCTCAATTCGGCCCCTGGAGGCTCCACTGCGTGTTTTAGGTGTCTAAGTACTTTGACACACCCAAATCAGGTCATGCTAATGATTTTCCAGAGGCTTTTATGGTTAAAAAACTTCCAATTCTGGTGGCCCCCGGGAGCCCCATTGAAGTTGCTTGGTTCATGTCTTTGTTAAACTAGTGCCACTACTACAGTATATTTGAAAGTATGTTCAGAGATCAAACTGTTCATACAATTTTACTGTTCAGCGTGTGATTCATTCTATATTCAAAATTAAGGATTAATTCGTTATTTTTTTGCATACTCATTTATGCACTGTAAAAATGAATATGCTTTATCTAATCAAAAAGATTGTGGCAAAAGATTACAAGGAATATTATTAATTAAATGTAACAAATTAGACTTGAGGAATAATTAATCAAATTAATTCCTTAAAAGTTAACCATTTAAAATGAGTAAAACGTACAACAACAACTGAAAAAAAAAAAGATTTTAGCTCTTTGTTTAATTTCATTAATTAAAATGAGCATATACGACACAATCCTTCATAGAAGTGATTTCAGCTTAATTTCATTAAATGTAATTTTCATTAAAAAAAAATGTAATTGAGTCAACATGAATATTTTTCGTTTGTCTTAAACGGATGTCACTCAAAAAAATAATTTTGGCCTCTTGTTAAAATAATTAATTAAAATATGCAAAAGTAACATGATGGTTTAATATTGTCACAACTTAATTTAATTGTGTTCAATCAACCTAATTCATTTGTGTGAAATCTACATGAATCATTGTTGTTGACATCTAACTGGGCAGTGGATCTGTAGTTCCCAGCATGCTTTGCAAGGGACTGCATGATAGGCGTGTGTCCATAGATATCTATGCGTGTGTCCACCAAAGCGTTTTTCCACGCGCCTGGCGTATGTTTTCAATTGTTTTCAATGGGAGCGCCGCGTTTTTTAAACGGCGTGAGCGTACCGAGGCGCAGAGCGTTCTTTTTCACGCTGAAGCGCCGAGTGCCCAGCGCTTTTACTGGTCGCTGGGAGTTGAAAAATGTTCAACTTTGGATAAAACGCAGCGCTCATCACTGTCACATTTTACCCAGCCGTCCAATCACAGTGGAGGAGGGGCGGGACCAAACCACACCAACCAACTGTCACAACATTCAAACTGCTGCGGACATTCTGTATCATAGCAACGAAACGTCTCAACAGAAAAACCGCTGCGCTGCCAAAGCGCTCTCAAGCGCCCAAAACACGGCGTCTTCAGCAGAGCGTCTAGCGTTTTCAGCTGGATAAAAAAAAATTTGGTGGACACACGGCCCTAGTAAGAGGGTCAATTTATGGAAAAAGTGTTATTTTATGTGTTTTTCAGTGGAAAATGTTGTTTGTTAATGTTAGTGTTTTATGTTCAGTTATGTTAGAAACTTAGAGTACTTTCTTTCTGTAATGTTTTTGAATTTTGTGGTTACCATTATGTAGAAGAGTGGTGACTGTGTTCAGACTCAATATTACACTATATGTGCTTTATGCATTATGTGTAAACCTCACTCACAGTCCTGCACAAGTAATATAATATTACTATGTAAAAAATGGTTTAATTAAATTGAACACTTGAAGTGTCTATCATTAGAAGTGACCATAGAGTCAAAATAACTACAATTATAATGTTGGTGAATTAAGGCAGGACAAAACTAAATGTAGTTAGCCTGACTAAACTTTATCTTGTAGGAATGACTAAATTAATTTAAATTCATACAACAAGATTACAACAAATTATTTCAAACTAATTTGAATTTGTTGGAAAAATGTAATTCAATTTCGTGGAAAACCTTTCCTAATTTAATTAAGTTCGTTCAACAGATTATTTTTTTGTGTGTATATTTAAGTCACCATTATGGTGATCAGTTTGTTTTAAAATTGCGGTTTTCTCCTTCAGTGATTCTGCTTGTCAACATCATGTGTCTTTAATGTTGGCAATATAAGATAAATAGTTCTTAATTAATCTTTGACGTCTGTCTGTTTGTGAGATATTTTTGTTACATTTTTTGGTGTAAACTTTACTCTTTTTAAATGGTTAACTTTTAAGGAATAATTTGATTAATTATTACTCGATTCTAATTTGTTCAATTTAATTAATAATATTGCTTGTAATCTGTTGCCACAATTCTATTGATTAGATAAAGCTTTTTAAAAGTTAACTATTTAAAATGAGTAAAGTTTACACCAAAAATATCTAAATAACAGACCGACGTCAAAGATTAAGAATTCTTTATTTTAACCCCTTAACTGTCACTTGCCCGTATACAGGCAACTTTACTTCACTATATTACTATTAAATCCTAATCTTGTCATGACAAACTATATATTGTATATAAACGTATATAAACTATATAAATTGGACATTGTTTTACCATAGAAACGGTATTTTTTTTATTAGGCCCCTCCCCTTTTGGGCATCATCTTTCATCATTTATTATGAAAACCTTTTCTAATCTTGACAAAACACATATTGTCAGTAAGATCTGAGTCTCAAGGTTCCATATTTAGTGACAGAAGTGATATTTGGATAGAAATTTATTAATTTGTTATGGCAAAATGCATACAATTAAATTCAATTGAATTCAAAGGCACCCGGAGGCTATTTTTGGTACTACGCCTAAACAAAATCTCATGGGAACTTCAATTTTTGTGATATCAACTTCAAATTTGGAACACAACTTGGTTAGATATATAGCTTTCATTTTAATTTTGTAAAATATATAATTCATATTAAAAAAATATTAATAAAGTATATTTGATTTGCTGTAAATTATAACTTCCATAACTTTTTCATAGTTTAATTTTTTGAAGTGCTTTCAATTTAATAATAATCTGCTGATTTGTTTTCTTTAAAACAAGACCAAACTAAGGTATATATTCCAAAGCATTCTTGAATTACAACCATTTAAGTTTGTATAGTGCATTTTAATGTCAATTATTAAAAAGGGGGATGACAGGGTTAAATTGCTAACATTGAAGACACCTCACTGAAGGAGACAACAGTCATTTTAAAACAAACCTAAAACAAATACTGATCACCATAATGGTGACTTAAATTTAAGTTTTCTTTTGTGTACGTTTTACTCATTTTAAATGGTTAACTTTTAAGGAATTAATTTGATTAATTATTACTCAATTATATTGTTAAATTGAATTAATAATATCGCTTGTAATCTGTTGCCACATTTTTTTTGTTTAGATAAAGCGCATTCATTTTTACAGTGATATGCTAATTATGAAGAATATGCTAAAATGTTGTATGCATGTAATAATAATTGCAATAATAATTGGAAAAGATTCCCTTTATACAATATTACTCATGCTATGCAGTATTTTGTGCAGAATATGCATGCTGTAATTGTCATATGACCGCGTTACACATTCCCAACATATGCCCTGAACCTTTGTGACTAACAGTTAGCATTAGCTATAAACACATAAGCATTCACTGTTTACTATGTATTACATCACCTCAAATTTCATTATATATGAAGGTGATTTTCAGTGACATTGACAATGATTAACCAAACATTGCTGTCACGAAAGCTCATGATTCATAACAATGGCAGACAGCCAATCGCAATGTGCTAAGATAATATTGTGCTTCATGAGAGAAACAATATTCATCCAAACTATAGAAAGCCGTTCTGTTGATAAACCTGTTTTTTTAATAGTATGCTAATATATAAAGGAACAAGTCTGTGTTTGTTTAGCATTTTTAAACCAAGTTTGTGTAAAATGTCTGATCAAGCAATCCCGAGAAATTATGGGAATTATTGAATGTCGTATACTGCATTCTGGGATACACAAACTCATTGGAGTTCTTTTAGATGATTAGATGACATACTATACAGTCCTATATTTTAGACAAATAATGCAGTAAGATATTCTGTATTCAAGATTGATGACTTGTACATTACGATATACTCTTTTTGCATACTTGTATGTCCTGTCACTGTGTACAATTTGCATGCAGTAATTAGGTTGCATAACTAACAGGAACTTTAACTCATTACCATGTTGGACAGATGTCTAACACCTGTGTTTCCTAAATCCGTTCCGGTGCCAGAGGCCATACTGACCTTGCGAAAGATCGTTAATCCTTTCACACCTGATCTGGCTTGATCTTTGACCCCAACATAATGACAACCCGCAAAAGATTAGCAAAAATGCAGGTAACTTGCGTTGTCTGGATAGCTAACAGTTTTATATGCTCTGGAGGGGAAATCAATCACTCCGTCAAGACATCAATCACTGCATTAAGCAATGTGCACAACAAGCTTTGGGTGAAAAACCCTGGCACCGTTTTAGTCTTCATAACTTCCTTCAGTCATTGTGTTTTGCATAAAGTGCCAGCCAGCCAGAAAAACAGCATGTCGATGCACAGCCTAATCTTTCAGAAGTTGCATGGTTAGATGGGTGTTGACAGTCATTAATCATCAATAAGCCTATATATAAATTATATCATAATTTCGACCAAATTTGCTAAAGTGTGTAATTTCTACCCACTGGCAATTATAATGTTCTCTATCTTGATTAAATGTATTTTTTTCCCCTTCTAATTCTCCTCATTTTGTGTTTGTATTGGCAGGTTAGCATGATGCTAATGGAAAATGCAGAGGTTTTGCTCCAATCCGATGCAGTGAAACTCAGGGCAGCACATTTAAAGAGCAGGTTAGCAGAAGAAATATGAAAATCACCTGAATTGACAGAAAGTTGGCTTTATAATTGTTATTTTAAAGAAGAAAGTTCAAGGTTGAGGATTTTGCATTGTGGGAAATAGGCCCACACTACCCAACCAAGCATGTTTTGTACTGTCCAAAGTCGGAAAATTTGCATACTGTGGACCTTACTCATTATGTGCACGCATTCCGAACATTCCATTGATATATTACACCAGGCACGTGCACGCATAGACATCAATCATGCGCACCTGCCCTTTTTATTCCTGGAGAGAAAGTGCCCTTTTTTCTGGGGTGCTTTTTTATTTTATTTTTTAAGAAAATACTAGCATATTACTATTTGCGCACAGTTTCCCTGTCAAACAAATATATATTTAATGCATAGTGTGTCTAAATATCAGGTCAGGAGGAGTTCTGAAGCGCCGATCAGAGTAAACCGAGTAAACGCGTCACCTTTAGCGAGCTCGCGCTGCCGTTTGGACTTTGAGCCGAACGGATAAACAGTCCGTGAGGCGCGCGCTTCAAATGAGTTTCGTTGTGCTTTCGCCACATAAACATTATCGAACGTTTATCGAACTCTATATTGATATCGAGTATTGACGATTTCGACTCGAACTTGATATCGTTTTATCGCGAAAAATTGTATAGTGATAATGAGTGAATGAGCATATCAATTTGACGTGGCTAAATGTATTTTATGGCCTTGTATGGAAAATCCGGACGTTTTTATGAATTTGTATGGCCTAAAATTCTTATTATTAAAGTTAATGACTTACATAGCTCAAGAGTCTTTCCCCTGAAGTTTAGAAATCTAAATAGACAGACGCAAACAGAAACAAACTCGAAATGTGGATTTTGAAGGTTTTATTTAATGATAAATGTGAAGTCCATGCACCATCAGGTGTATATGTACTTAATTGACACTGTGGCATGGTTTCCTTTGCTGCTCTATAAACCTATGAATAGACCATGATTTCTGTGTGAACTGATTATTTTGTAGACATCTTTTGAAAATTAAACAATTGTATGAGTTTGAGGAAGATAAAATTAATTAACTTTTTTAATATTTTTAAAAAAAAATATTAGAGTTGTGTTAATATACTTTTTTGTTTTAAAAATTATGAGGAGTGCCCTTTTTTTCACTTGAGCCCCTGCCCCTCAAAATGTCTGTACAAGTCCCTGTATTACACAACAAAAGAACAAAATATTACAAATATGTTGATTTGATTTGAACATGTAATTTGCCCTCTTGTGTTGAAAAACAGCAAGTGTCTGGAAATACCACTAAATGCTTGATAATGAATTAAGCTGAAACAAATAACAAATATGACGCATGATTTACAATTACATAAGATGTTCTCGGATGACATCATGCTAACTTTCATAGAAAGTCAGCGCCTTGTTTGTTAAATATGATCAGTTTATTGCATTTAAAGGGATAGTTCACTTTGAAATATATTTTTGCTATGTTTTAGCTTACCTCAAGTGCATCCAAGGTGTAGGTGTGTTTGTTTCAGCAGTATTTTCAATTTTGATATTTTTAGGTCAAACCGTTCTTGTCTGTCAGTCATATAATGGAAGTCTATGGTCACCACCTCAACTAGCATGCACAGAGAAGTCCAAATTAAACATGATTTAATGACTCGTAAATGTAAGTACACATTGATGGCCTAAGACATGAAGCGATCGGTTTGTGTGAGAAAACGAACAGTATTTATATCGTTTTTTACCTCTTGTTACCACAGCCACAAAGCGTGCCCTTAAATCACTTGGACATGGTTGTGGTTACAAGAGGTAAAAACGATATAAATACTCTTCGTTTTCTCACACAAACCGCTCGTTTCGTTTCTTAGGCCATCAATGTGTACTTACATTTACGAATCATGTTTAATTTGGACTTCTCTGTGCATGCTCTTTGAGGTGGTGACCATAGACCTCCATTATATGAACAAAAATTAATTTCAAATTCAAGTGAACTAACTTTAAGGTTAAAAATGCAGTTTAGCTTTTTTACAAAAGAAAAACATTAGTAGTCAGTTATGTGACACACATCTAGATACCCAAGCATGTGCATGTGTGCGTAGGTGTGAAACTGAGGAGAAACTCCGTCTCCTAAAGGAACAGGAGGTCTCACGGCTGAAGATGAAGAAGAAAGAGGTGGAGACGGCCAACGCACTCCTGGAAAAGCAGCTTTACGAATCCCAAAAGGAGTTGCAACAAATCATAGAGGAACATGAGGTGGAGACACTGTGTGTGTTTTGAATGTCAGTTACCGATTGTATCTAATTGTTTGTTACTGTGCATGACATATTCATCATTTAATGTGAGGAACCTTGACGTCTGTCTTTTGTATTAATACTTGTTGAAAATGTTCCCTGATGCCTTAGTGCCAAGCTGCGGTTAGCCTCGGGGTAGGGTGTGTGTGTGTAAATGTGAAAAATGCTGGACGTATCATGCACACTTGTTAAATATGCAATGCTGATGTAAAATAGTGTAAAAATCGAACTTCTGTCTGTCAGTGAACAAAGTTCCCCTCCAATGTTTGCTGCAAATATTTGGTGTTGGCGTGAACAAATCTTTATCTTTTGTCTCAAAAGGTTTAAGAGTAACACTATCTATCCTGTTTATGTATCTTCTCCATAACTAGTCGGGCCAATGACATACAAAACAAATATAGACAAATGAAATTGGGTTGCAGATGTCTGAATGACGTGTTGACTCGGGAAGAAGTCCTGTTTTCGTCAGACTCTTTTGATTCCTTGTGAGAGGAGCCCTTTAAATTCTCCTCTTCCTCCTTGTCTTTTTCCACCCCCTCTCTCTCTTTCTCGTTGGCTGACAGAGAGAGCTGGATCAGCACCAGCGGCGAGCAGTAGAGGAGTGTGATAAAGTGCTAGCGCAGGTTGCTGCAGGAGAGGATGGCAGAGGAATGGATCTCTGCCGGACTAGCACCCAGTGCGACCACTCGAGCCCAGCCCAGAGCAGCCCTGATTCAGCCATCCCACCAAATCCAGCCCCAGGCTCCTGCCCCGCTTCACAGACAAGGCCCCGAAAAGATGCAACCAGCCCTACGGCTGCGTTTCTGCCACAGGTACGAGTATTCTCTCTCTCTTCCTCTCTCTATCTCCTTCAAACACTCTCTATGGTCTGCTGGCCAGGCACTGCAGAGCAATCGTAGTGTGTGTGTGTGCGCGCGCATGTGTGAGGGAGTGAAAAGACTGCTAAACATCAATTATTACTAAAAAACAGAATGAGGGATGTCAGTCCCATTGAGCATTGTCGTTTGCCTGTCCTCGTCAGTAGGTGACTGCTAATCTATCTTCTTGAGAATTTATGCCCTCACACAAAAACACGGGCCGCTGGCCTCATAACTCTCCTTGAAAAACAGCAACACATTGCAGCATGACTTTATGAAAACTCCTGTGATAAATTGGGGTTATTTATGCCATAGCACTCCAGTAGGTGTTCAAAAACAAGGATTTACATGGTACCATGTTTAAAATACAAGGTTTTACCATGAGAAATATTAAGAAAATGTGATATTCCGGTTGAATATATTCTAAAAAGCATGGTAACACTATGATACCATGTTCATAAACCCCAGATAGCACAAGGCTGTTTGATGTCCTATTTACATCTGGAAGACGTATTTTAAAGAGTGTTTGCTCATCTGCAAGACGTCTATAGGACGTTTCCTGTCAGATGTCAAATAGACGTTTAGAAGATGTCTCTAAGATGTAATGATTTAGAATGCATGTTAAACTGACATCTTCTAAAAGTCTATTTGACATCTGACAGGAAACGTCCTATAGACATCTTGCAGATGAGCAAACACTCTTAAAAATACGTCTTCCAGATGTAAATAGGACATCAAATACCCTTGTGCTATCTGGGCTATAGGACGTTTCCTGTCAGATGTCAAATAGATGTTTAGAAGATGTCAGTTTAACATGCATTCTAAATCATTACATCTTAAAGACATCTTCTAAACGTCTATTTGACATCTGACAGGAAACGTCCTATAGACGTCTTGCAGATGAGCAAACACTCTTAAAAATACGTCTTCCAGATGTAAATAGGACATCAAATACCCTTGTGCTATCTGGGCTATAGGACGTTTCCTGTCAGATGTCAAATAGATGTTTAGAAGATGTCAGTTTAACATGCATTCTAAATCATTACATCTTAAAGACATCTTCTAAACGTCTATTTGACATCTGACAGGAAACGTCCTATAGACGTCTTGCAGATGAGCAAACACTCTTTAAAATACGTCTTCCAGATGTAAATAGGACATCAGACAGCCTTGTGCTATCTGGGTTGTGCTATCTGGGCTTGTGCTATCTGGGACGTCTATAGGACGTTTCCTGTCAGATGTCAAATAGACGTTTAGAAGATGTCTCTAAGATGTAATGATTTAGAATGCATGTTAAACTGACATCTTCTAAACGTCTATTTGACATCTGACAGGAAACGTCCTATAGACGCCTTGCAGATGAGCAAACACTCTTAAAAATACGTCTTCCAGATGTAAAAACACATCAAATAGCCTCCCAGATAGCACAGGGGTATTTGATGTCCTATTTACATCTGAAAGACGTATTTTTAAGAGTGTTTGCTCATCTGCAATACGTCTATAGGACGTTTCCTGCCAGATGTCAAATAGACGTTTATAAGATGTCAGTTTAACATGCATTCTAAATCATTACATCTTATAGACATCTTCTAAACATCTATTTGACATCTGACAGGAAACGTCCTATAGACGTATTGCAGATGAGCAAACACTCTTAAAAATACGTCTTCCAGACGTAAAAACACATCAAATAGCCTGCTATCTGGGACGTCTATAAGACGTTTCCTGTCAGATGTCAAATAGACGTTTAGAATACGTCTTTAAGATGTAATGATTTAGAATGCATGTTAAACTGACATCTTCTAAACGTCTATTTGACATCTGAGAGGAAACGTCCTATAGACGTATTGCAGATGAACAAAAACTCTTAAAAATACGTCTTCCAGATGTAAAAATTACGTTAAATAGACTTGTGCTATCTGCTAGCAGGATAATGTTACTTTGTTGGTGTAAATGTTCCATTTAAAGTATTAATTTGGATAAGACTATGTTGTTTTTGGCACAAGTACTTGGAACACATGCATGTAATTTCCCACTTCTATGGAACTGCTATCATTCTTATCAGATGGAGACTGAGCTGATTCCTAGACTGTGATCTACGTCAGCTCAGACCACAAGAGGATCTGTTCAGTTTTCTTTGATGTGCTCTTTTGTGTTGCCAGTCCTGAATGAAGTCCCACTTTAGCACATAACTTTAGATGGTGAGGTAAATCATTGATGTTTAAAAGAATAAGCCAGAGAGGCTATTAATTAAAGTAATTTTACCATGAGTAAGAGGTTTCCTAAGGCACCGTGTGATTAAACCTCCGTAAACCGTGGTAAGCAAAATAAAAAAAAATGCTCAAAAATGCATCCTTTTTGTTGTTGTCTGCAGTATTCTTATGTATGCATTGTGTGTGGTGGGGTTTGTGGGTAGGTGAGAGCAGGTGACGAGGTCCTGAAGAAGGCACGAGCCGAGCTCAATGAGGCCCGAAAGCGATGGCATCGTCTACAGGTCGAGATTGAATCGCTAAATGCCTTGGTGCGTTAAATTCCCACAAACATGCCCACAGACACACCCGGACACACATACTTCAATTCAGGAACATATAG
The DNA here is from genome assembly GCF_988280905.1 of Pimephales promelas. NCBI lineage: Eukaryota > Metazoa > Chordata > Actinopteri > Cypriniformes > Leuciscidae > Pimephales > Pimephales promelas. The sequence continues at coordinate 7,559,060 of NC_142770.1, read as the reverse complement.
ACACACCTAAACACACACTCTCACTTTCACCTTAACACATGCCACAATTAAAATATCACTTACTGCTAAATTTTATGATGCCAGAGGAAGCCAGGTCTGAATCCGGAACCTCCGGAATTAGATTCAACCACTATTTTAGTAGATCAATTAGTTTGCAATGCCGATTGAGTGTTAAATGCACATCAACACTTTACCTTGAGGGAATGGGTGACGAATCCCTGTAGGATTTGTCACCATTCTTTTCATGATTTCATAATTTGCATAGCAAGTACTGAGAATACTTGGCTATTTCAAGTGACAATAGTTTTTTTCTTGCAGTTGATTTTGGCTAGTTATGTTAATGTTGTGGGGTCAAATCCCAAAGCCCAAACCCTATTGTAGGCACTATGTTGTGCGGGTTGAGCTCTGGAAATCTAACCCAAGTGTTGGTAGAGCCTTGAGCAGTTCATAAATTGTGGAATTATTGGGATTTCTACAGACCATGTGTCTTTGATCAAGAGACTTAATGGTTGTGGCTTTGTGGTTAAACTCAAGAATGATAAACAGAAGGTTGCTTGATGTCGTGCAAGGAATGATACACATGCCATCACCATTGTACCCTTGAGTCAGCCTTTTAACCTTAGATTTATCCGGGGGGTTATTGTCAGTTTCTGGAATATTGCTAGTTTGATCCTTGTAAAATGGGATTCTTGAGTCATCATCTTGTGCCAAGGTACTCAATACTCAATACCCCCTGAAGGCTTGTTCCTTCAACCCCCTATTTCCTTCCACCAACCATGGAGATCCATCCATCCATTCCACCAACCATGAAGACCCATCCATCCATCAATCTATCCATCCATCCATCCATTCCACCAACCATGGAGACCCATCCATCCATCTATCCATCCATCCATCCATCCATTCCACCAACCATGGAGACCCATCCATCCATCCATCTATCCATCCATTCCACCAACCATGGAGACCCATCCATCCATCTATCTATCCATCCATCCATCCATCCATCCATTCCACCAACCATGGAGATCCATCCAACCATGGAGATCCATCCATCCATTCCACCAACCATGGAGATCCATCCATCCTTCTATCCATTCCACCAACCATGGAGATCCATCCATCCATCTCTCCATCTATCCATTCCACCAACCATAGAGATCCATCAATCCATCTATCCATCCATTCCACCAACCATGGAGATCCATCCATCCATCCATCTATCCATCTATCCATTCCACCAACCATAGAGAACCATCAATCCATCTATCCATCCATCCATTCCACCAACCATGGAGATCCATCCATCCATTCCACCAACCATGGAGATCCATCCATCTATCCATCTATCCATCCATCTATTCCACCAACCTACCATCCATCCATCCATCCATCCATTCCACCAACCATGGACATCCATCCATCCATCAATCCATCCATCCATTCCACCAACCATGGACATCCATCCATACATACATCCATACATCCATTCCACCAACCATGGACATCCATCCATCCATTCCACCAACCATCCATCCATATATCTATCCATACATCCATCCATTCCACCAACCATGGACATCCATCCATCCATTCCACCAACCATCCATCCATCCATCCATATATCTATCCATACATCCATCCATCCATTCCACCAACCATGGACATCCATCCATTCCACCATCCATCCATACATCCATCCATCCATCCATTCCACCAACCATGGAGATCCATCCATCCATTCCACCAACCATGGAGATCCATCCATCCCACCAACCATGGACATCCATCTATTCCACCAACCATCCATCCATCCATTCCACCAACCATGGACATCCATCCATCCATCCATCTATCCATCCATTCCACCAACCATGGACATCCATCTATCCATCCATCCATCCATTCCACCAACCATGGAGATCCATCCATCCATTCCACCAACCATGGAGATCCATCCATCCCACCAACCATGGACATCCATCTATTCCACCAACCATCCATCCATCCATTCCACCAACCATGGACATCCATCTATCCATCCATCCATCCATTCCACCAACCACCCATCCATCCATATATCTATCCATACATCCATCCATCCATTCCACCAACCTTGGACATCTATCCATCCATCCGTATATACATACGCACATACGTACAGCCATTGCTTGTACTCATGTAAGTGTAATTTGAAGTCTGCTACATAAGGTCACAGGGATGCTGCAGCCTTTTTCCAGTATCTCGTGCTGTAGGCTGACCCTAGTGATTTTGGTAATAAATGACAGATCTGTTTTATCCCACCAGGAGAGGAGTCTCAAAAGCTCCCTACACCACACTCAGCTCCAGTACTCCGTGCAACTCAAGGATCTGTCCCGGTCTGTGAGGAGTCTGGAGTCTGAGCTGGAAACAGTGCGGGATGGTCTGGAAGTCCAGAGACGGAACCACAGCCAGCTCCTCAACACCAAGATGAGGCTTGAGAGAGAGATCGCAACCTATAGGAAACTCCTAGAGCACGAGGAGGGCAGGTAAGGGAGGGGGAGGTTTATTGAGGTGTATTAATGCAATTAAACCCTTAGCACACGCTCAAACTTGTATGATGTGCTTTATGCAACTACCAAGGTAATACACTGGAATTTTAACCGGGTTGGCTATGCGCCCTAGATATTATTCACAGCCAGTCAACCCAAAGAGGTTGAGTGCTTTTTCTTTCACTCCTGAACTGCAGGTTTCTGACCTCAGATGTTCAGTCTCTTAAGCTGAAGCCATGGAAAGGGTCGATTTCTTCTCTTGAGCAGAACGGACTACCCAACGGATGTGAAGAGGATATTCCTGAGCCGTTCTTCACTGAGAGAACACCAATAAGAAGCCCAGCCCTTCAACGACAGCAGAGTCTTGTCACCCTGACAGGTGAGGATGATGTGAAACATCCTCAAACTCATTGTCCAACCTAACACTGAAATGTGCCGTTCTCAACAACAGTTCCATCATAAAACTGCGAGTGTGAGAGATGTTGTGCAACTTTTGTTTGTGGTTTTCATCCAGAACCAGTCAGAAATAAAGACGGGGAGATCTGTACTGTGAAGACTCAGGAGATTCTGGAAGGAAACGTAGTGAGGGAGAGCGCAGAGGGTCACGGAAAAGTGGAGTGAGTTTACATTAGACTCATTTTCAAGCCTTGCTTAGCTGCACTGAAGACCCATAAGCATTTCACACCTTCAGAACCATCAACATCTTTTGCTCCAAACGTCCTTATTAACCTATTTTGTTGCTTACTACTTTGCTTTTTGTGTGTGCGATAGGACTGAGAAGATTGACAAGGTGATCCGGCAGTGGGAAGGCTCATTCTTTAAAGGAAATCCCAAGCTGAGGAAGAAGTCCGTGTCTCTGCGTTTCGACCTTCACATGGCTGTTGCGGACGAGGGCTGCAGCCAAATGAAACAGGACAGTCTCCCTAACGTGGAGGTCCGTCTGGTCATGAGACGGTCTCGCAGCATACCCACCTTTGCGCAGTGATGTCACAACGCTACTACACCACAACTGTGACATCACCATGCTACCACATCACGACTGTGACCTCACAATTAAGTAGTGGTGACCACGTCTCTATTTCTCAGCAGCTAATGAAAAGTGAACCACTTTAGTGACGTCATGGAACTTTTGCCATTTGCGAGGGAAAAAAACGTCAAGTCATCAGTAAAGTGTTCGAGAAACAGAAAGTCAGATTGATCTTATGATTGTAATGAATTAAGAACATACGCCTGCTTTAAGAAACTGCAAGCAAAATTCATTTGTAATTGATTTATTTTTCTTCAAACTGAGGTCTTCGGAAATAAATGGAGAGTATGTACGTCTTGCGGTGTTTCAAATTTCGTGCAGTTGTGACTTTTAAAGTATGACGTTCTCTGTGGACACTCGACTGCCAGATTATTTTTGATTATTAGGATATATTACGTTACTCGAAAAATAGAATAACAATTGGTTTGTGAAAATGTGTTTGGTTTATATATTTATAGAGCTTAGTCTTAAAGGAGTAGTTCACTTTTGCTGATTATTTACTCACCCCCATGTCATCCAAGATGTCCATGTTTTTCTTTCTTCAGTCAAAAGAAATGAAGGTTTTTGATGAAAACATTCCAGGATTTTTCTCCATATAATGGACTTTAATGGGAACCAAACGGTTCAAGGTCCAAAAGACAGTTTCAGTGCAAACTGCAAAATGTTCAAAGGGCTTTAAACGATTCCAGATGATGAATAAGGGTCTTATCAAGCGAAACGATCACTCATATTTTTTTTAAAAATGACAAATTTTAAATTTTATAAGCTGAAATGGTCGCCTTGCTCTGTTAGGGTTAGGGTGTGATACTTCGTGACTCTTCTATTCGAAGTCGTTCATCAAAATGAACAAATCTTTTCCCGAGTCAACTCGTTCATTTCGTTCGTTGAATGAACCAAATGACACGAAAAAAGATTACTTTGATTTTTATTTTTTTTTTATTTAAATGAGCAATCATTTTGCTTCATAAGGCCCTTATTCATCGTCTGAAATCGTTTAAAGCCCTTTGAACAGTTTGCACTGAAACTGTCTTTTGGACCTTGAACCGTTTGGTTCCCATTGAAGTCCATTATATGGAGAAAAATCCTGGAATGTTTTCATCAAAAACCTTAATTTCTTTTCGACTGAAGAAAGAATGACATGGACATCTTGGATGACATGGGGGTGAGTAAATTATCAGCAAAAGTTTTTTTTAAAGTGAACTACTCCTTTAAGTCTCACAGTGAAAATTGGCCAATGTGGATACAGACAAGATTTCACACTCCGTGCAGAGTAACAAAAGATGCCTTATTGCATTTGACAAATGCTACTGGAATTAATTTTACACTCCAGTGAACACTAAGGTTGAATCAAGTTCTGTTTCTGCTGGAAACTGTAGTGTGAATCAAAACAAAACATTGCGAAATTTGCAAGTACAGCAAAACTCGGCAGCCAAAACAAAATATTTATGGCAACACTGATGTACTGTCCCGCACAGACGTTTACAAAATGAGAAACAGTAAAGGTCATCAGTCTATTACTGCGAGGAGAATGTAAAATGTCAACTACGATCTTCTCTGCTAATTACACTCGCCTCAAAAAGTTACATTGCTTCGTATTGCGAATGCATAGTTGACACTTAGAGTGCAAATACTGTGTCTTCCCATCTTAAAATATGCAGGATTGAAAACATGATCATGCTACAAAAAACATTAAAAAATACTTTGCATTACTCTCATGCATATATTAATCATTTAAATTGATTTATTTACATACCCTACCTCTGGGTGTTGTTGTACTGTAAATACATAGGGTTCTTGATGCAACAAAGAAATGAATACACATACTGGACATATATTTAATTTAAAGTTATATTTAATCTGGATGAATCTATATCCCTGAAATATGAATGATATGATTTATGGGCTTATTTAGTGCTTTAGTTTATTATGTAATGCACACTCTGGTGTCATATACAGTAGGAGAGCCTTCACGTTTCATCTCCTACCCAAGGGATTGTGACTTACTTTAAGAAATGAGAAAGAGAGAATTACACTGTATGCATTGGTAAAAATGCCTATTTGATATGCACTTTAGAAACTAATTTTCAGATTTCTATCTGTATTCTACATTCTTTTTCCAGATGACTATGCTGCTTTTTTGTGAAACATATCCTTTTTTTTTAATCTACCATAAGCTGTGCCCTGCTGAGTGATTTGGCTTATACACTGTATGACAGGTGCTAATAAAGCTATTATTATTTCCAGATGAGCTATTTATGTTATCAGTAAAGCTGTCCAAAGATACTTCAATATATAGACCACAGTGCCTGGGAAACTAGAACACAACATGGACGTCCCAGTTAAGCCTGAAACAGATTTTAACGGAACTAAAATGAAAAAGGAAAGTGATTTAACATCGGTTTCATAAACAGATAATGGCAAACGAAACAAAACATGTTGCACAATTGTTAAACATAGCAGGTTAGCATTGTTTATTATAAGGTTATAATGCCCAAAACCATTTGTGCAGAGGAAGAGTGAGTCATGTTGTTTAGTTGTTGAGAAATGTAATGCCAAAGTTTGACAAGCAGAGTTTAAATGTACAAAACCAAAACATTTAGCCAAATGCTAATGCAAACAAGTGCTATTCGTATTAACAGCAAAGTGCAAGGAATGTAGGCTAATTGGTGTCCAAGCTATATGGTATGCTTTGATATTTTTGGATGTGGGTCTCATGTGGAAGATTAAAACTTATTATAAAGATTAACTTCACAATGAACAGCAAACCCCATTCTGAACCTGAAAGTAACTATGTTTTACTCAGCTTCAAAAAGATATTGTACTCCATGGATTTCCATTAGTAGTAGCCTACACAATTAGTGTTTGTAATATTTTGCATTTTCTGAGGAAAATATGAGTATACCTATAGCCTAGGCCTATATTGTCGTGGCTAATTGGGCATTGATAAAGCAAGTGTTATGATGAAAAAATGAATGCTGCTCCCCAGTGGTCATATATGAATATGCAGAGCACAACAAGTTTCCCGCCTCTTTTATGAAGCGTCGCATACTTTTGAGTATGTACTGAATTTGAAGAGGAATGTTTTTAGGTATGCAGATATACATGTCTATCCACCACTGTTGGTAACTGTGACATATAGCCTAATGTACTACAATTGCGAAAATAATTTACTCTGCTGCTTTAAAGTACAATTTTACCACAAGGATGTCTAGTACTTCTAGCACTCGCATTTGAAAAGAGAGGCTTAAGTTTAGCTCTCCGCCATTTTATATTCATCCTCAACTCCTGTGGCATTATAGCAAAGTGTAGACTATACACTTAGGAATCGCAACAAATGCAGATTATTGTCTATTACATGAATATTAGTGAATTATTAATGTATTTTAAATCTGGAATCCTATTTTTCTTTCTCTGTTTGAACTAGCTAGCTAACTAGCATATTTAGCTCCAATATTTTCCTCTGTTTGTGTTAACCAGTTTCTTGTTCATCCAAGCACTGATTTTGTTTCTTGTGGACACTTCTAGCCATCTATTATGCTATGTATAGCCTATTTTTAAATACAAAAGTCCTCTTAGAGCATTTACTACATTTGATAGCCGTAGGCTAGCTAATTTTTTTGCTAGTTGTAAAGAATATGTATTGTTAGACATAATAATTTGGAAGAAAATAAACTGTGTGCGTTTATGGGTGGAAGTAGGTCACACTGAAGCCATATAAGCTTTCTAATCCCCTGAAATTTGGCAGAGATTTTAGCTTGCAGCCAGGAATGGCATTTTGTGTGTATCTGAGCTTGCATGTTTGCATTTTCAAGTGTATTACTCACGTTTGTTGGTTCGTACTAACTGTTGTGTAGCCAAGAATGTTGTGTAGGCCACAGATAGTTGGTTATCCACTTCTCTGACCAAAACATTTCTAAATGAGTGTGTGTGTGTGTGTGTGTGTGTGTGTGTGTGTGTGTGTGTGTGTGTGTGTGTGTGTGCGCTTACCAATACAGTTGAATAAACACGCACATCCAAACAAACCCCTGCACACATTGCCGTCTCTATGCCCTATAATCCACCTGTCTTTTTCTAGAAAGCACTGACTCAATTTTTGGATCTGATTTTCATGACAAAGCGAATGTCCTCTTTACAGAGAGATGTCTGGGTATAAAAGACCTGGAGTGGGGCGGGCCTGAACCAGCACAGCTCCGCACCTCTACCCCCTCCACAGGCGCCGCTACCAGCCGAACCTCTGCAGAATGGGCCGGGTGAGTACGAAGGTGATCAGGACACTCTGCTCTGATTATTGATTATTTTATTAAAAATATTTATTCTGTTTTATATGTATTTTACAGATTTGTATATCATATTTTTTAATAATATGTAGACCTTTTATTATAATAATATACAAGGATAAAATTCTCCTTCGTACAGATAATCTTCTATGAGGACAAGAACTTCCAGGGCCGTCGGTACGAGTGCGACAGCAACTGTTCGGACTTCCATGTCTACCTGAACCGGTGTAACTCCATCCGTGTGGAGAGCGGGGCTTGGGTGGTCTTCGAGAGGCCCAACTTCATCGGCTACCAGTATGTTCTGACCCGGGGCGAGTATCCAGATTACCAACGCTGGATGGGTCTGAACGACCGCCTCTGCTCCTGCAAGATGATCCACTTTGTAAGTTCCACACATGAATGCAAAACATTGTGTAGTGCGTATTTGATGTTCAATAGGTGTCCCTTCCTCTCCAGGTAAGCGGTTCTGAGTACAAGATCCAACTCTATGACAAGGGAGATTTCGCCGGCCAAGTACACGAGACCGCCGAGGACTGTCCATCCGTGGTGGACCACTTCCGTACACGCGAGGTTCACTCCTGTAAGGTGCTGGATGGGATCTGGATCTTCTACGAGCACCCAAACTACAGGGGGCGCCAGTACCTACTTGAGAAGGGGGAGTATCGTAAGCCCGTGGACTGGGGCGCCGTCTGCCCCACGGTTCAGTCCTTCAAACGCCTGACGGAGTGACGTCTGACCTTTAAATCCATCCATCTTGCAGTCCTTCACCTGCCCAACCACAACAGCCTCGAAACACCTGTGCTAAATTAATAAATGCGTGGTTGCAAATGAAACCGTTAAGGGGTTCTGTCTCTTTTTGTGGATGTGTCCGCATACTTCCCATATACATAATATAATCATTTTAAACTTAGTCAACTGTGCAGTTTTACTGGGTTTTCACTCATGCCTTGGCTCTTTGGATATTTTAGTTTTTTTTTTTAAAAGAATTTTTCTGTTTTTATTAAACTCCACAGGAACGCAGGAACTGAACTGCAGAAGCTCAAAGGTTTGATACATTTTTGTTTATGTTGCTTATATCTTCTCGTTTCTCGAACTGCTTGTTTATTGTTTCTCAAAATGTTTCAGTTAGCTACAGTTTCCAATTTGCCATATTTAGGTGCTCTTATGCTTCTTTTTTATTAAATATAACCACAAACATTAGTTCACTATTTAGCTTGAAACACTATTTAGCTTGAAAATGTGTTTTTTACTTAATCAGTTATTGATTTGTTCCTATTAACTTATTTTCAGATGCTTATAAATAGGTTATTTTTAATAATAATAATATAAATATTATTATTATTATTATAAATATTGGCCTTAAAAATATTGGTAATGTTGGTCAGTCTCTAGGCTATATGTCAAAAACAGGGCAGAACCTCAGACCAAATAAACCACAGCAGCAGTTTTGCTTGTAAGTTATTGTTTAATTAGCATATATTGCAAAAGTCGATTCTCCTCTTCTGGATGTGAAGTCATAAACCACTATAGCAACAGTAGCCACGCCCACCACAGCAGAGATGACCAATCGAATCACAGCTTCAGTGAAACCACAACAATGGACACGATCTGAGGACAGCAGAAGTTTTATTGAGAACCTGCTCATACTTTAAGACAAACTCACCAACAACATCTTTGATAATAATATTAATTATTATCACCGCTGATGTTCAGTACCTGCAGATGTCTGACAGAATTGACTGATGTCCAGATGTGTGGTCCGGTTGCTGATAGGATTGTTCAGCACACAACTGTAAGTGTTTTTATCCTGATATTCCACCTCCAGAGGTAGAGAGAGACTGATGCTGAGATCAGACACACTGATGCTGGACAATACACTGATTCCTTTGAGCCAGGAGAGAGTCACATGACTCACATTCACAGCTGAACACATCAGTGAACAATTCTGGCTTGATGATGATGATGATGAACAGTTTGAAGAGTCTCTGGTGATAATGGGAATGGGTAGACGAGCTGAAAAATATATATTTAAAAAAACAACAAGTTAAATTCACAGAGGGTGAGTAGAGTGTGACTTCTCTGTGGGCCTCGAGTTAGTTCACGTGTAACAGGCTCAGCACACAACGCTTCTCTGTTGTTTGTCACACGCATCACACACATGACCAGCGTTGGCCAATAGTGAGCGTACGTGTGACGACACAGAACAGAAGCGCTGCGCCCACAGAGAAGGAAATTATTATTTTTGTCTGTTTTTTGCGCAACAAAAAGTATTCTCGTTGCTTGATAACTTAAGGTTGAGCCCCTGTAGTCACTCGGACTGTTTAATTACTATAACTTAGGGCTGTCAAACGATTAATCGCGATTAATCGCATCCAAAATAAAAGTTTGTGTTTACATATGTGGGTGCACTGTGTATAATTATTTTGTATATATAAAAACACACACATGCATGTATATTTAAGAATAAAATATTATTTATATATAAAATGTTGATATTTATATATAATATAAATTATATATAAATCTATGTACAGTATATACGTGAAAATATATCTTAAATATATACAAGCATGTGTGTGTATTTATATATACAAAATAATTATACACAGTGCACCCACATATATTATGTAAACAAAAACTTTTATTTTGGATGCGATTAATCACGATTAATCATTTAACAGCCCTTAATTTTTCTAAGCCGGCAAGTTTCTCTCCTTTAGAAAGCCTATGGAGGAGTGATCCAGCTCTCAGACTTAATCAAAAATATCTTCATTTGTGTTCCGAAGATGAACGAAGGTCTTACGGGAATGGAACAACATGAGGGTGAGTAAATAATGACTGAATTTTCATTTTGGGGTGAACTATCCCTTTAAGAGATATTATCTTAGTTAGGCTACTTGTGTTAGATATTGAATGTAGACTAAATACTCTCAGAATTAGTACTTGTTTTTAAAATGTTTCTGTTTTCCACAAACGCTGCTTGTAAGATGTTAGATATGGTATTTGAAAGTGCTTGCTTCGCTTTCTTTGTTCTGAAGGTGTCAAAACCACACCTTATATTATATAGCCTATCTATATCTATCTTTGCAACCATAGCATTCGACTGGTCAAGCTGAACCAGCCGTTACACCAATAATAAGTCTGTTAGACCTTTTCTTATCAGATTATTGTCACTTATTTTTTAGCTTTTTTTTTTAGACCTTCGGTTTGACTATATTCTGGCACACATACAATAATTTAGTACTGCTGTCAATTCATATTCTTATATTAAAACTGAAAATGAAAACATGACTTGTTGAGGACGGGGCATATTAAACTCAATACTCACCATACACAGTAACATTGAACAACAACAGCCAGTTTTTCATTGTGAGTTCATAAAGTCCCGAGTCTGTGGTTCGGGTGTTCCTGATAGTCAGATCTCCAGTTTGATTGTTGATCTGTAGTCTGTCTCTGATTCTCTCGTCGTCCTTAAAATATGTAATATCCCCTCCATTAAATTGAATGATTATAATAGTATTTTCAGGTCCAAATCTCCACTGGACATATCGTTTATATCTGACATCATCAGTGTGTAGAGTGACAGAATCTCCCTCCATCACTGACACGATCTTCACTCCATCTGTGAACAAAACACATGGATAACAAAATCAAAGGGACAGTTCACCCAAAAATGAATGTTCGGTCGTCATGTTGGCCTACTGAAGTATAAAGTAACAGTTAATGAAATACCTCTGACTACCAAATCAAAGCCAAAAAACATGTTTAACTCACCAACAAAATGTAATAAATACAAGGAAATAAATGCACAAAACATTGTTCAGCCGTGTGAGATAATAGAGGAAGTCTTATAAAGGAACTCTTCTGTCAGTAACTCGTCCAACCGCACTTTATTTGGCTGAAAGTCTGTTCCTTAATCTCTAGTCATGTGTTACTCACAGTCCATGCTAATAGGCTACTTGCTAAACAACGCTATTTTGACCGTTTAAATGTGCATTGTGTGAATGTTATTCATAAGTAAAGACAGTTGGCTTTTCTCCCATTTTAATTGAAAGTTTGGCATATACTGTATTATTTATATATATTGATTCCTCAACTTTAGCCCCATTGGATTCAACTTTAGAAATACAAATTGAATTATTTGAGTTAATAATGTTACTCTCTATATAGTTTAGGAATCCTTAGGAATTGGTTCTTTTGTTTTTAACAATTTTTTTTAAAATGTTTTGATTGACTGTGAATTTGGTTGGGTCACTTTTTGTACAGAGCGTTACACAGTATTTGTTAAGATGTGTCTCTCCCCATAAGCTGCTCAGGATTTGTTTTTTGGTTTAGTGCGTCACCCAATTTTCTTGTGAAATTCCTCATTTAAAACGGAAGCAGCGACTCGAATGATTTCCTAATTTTACAGAAAATAGCAGTTTTTTTTTACTACTTTCATTTTCTTTAATTTTAAATTGTACACAAAAATCTGTAAAACTACAAATAATATCTGTAAAAAAAAATCAGCACAATGTAACAAATTTCACTTTAATAATTTATATTTAATGATTGTACCTGTTATTCGCGAAGTAAACAGTAGGTGGCACTGTAATCATATTTTACAGATGCTGTATAAGAGGCAGAGCTCAACTTCCTGTAGAGTTTATAAAACTTCAACTCACTTGGATTGATTCGTATTTTTTATTTTTCATTATCACACTGATACAGATTCTTTACAGTTTATTTATAGCATTTGAAATTGAAAAATGATCTCCAGGAAACCCTTCAGATCTACTGGGCCTCAAACGAACTACCTTCAGTTCCTGATGCTCAGTTCAAACTGGATACATTTCAGCCCTGACTGAACAAGCAAATTATTATACACAAGAATTGTTAATATTATTCAACATCATGCTTTAGATTTGAATTGTCTTTGAAGAAGAGAAAAGTGCAAATCAATTTTCTTTATTAAAAAAAAGAAAAAAAAAAGAAATCGCAGTATTCTTTGCAAAAGCTTATTAAAGGCATCCAACAGCAGGGTTCCCGCTCTTTTTGTCCAATGGATTTATTTCCATGAGTTTCTTGTTATTCACTGGATAAGGATAATTTTGATTCTGAATCATTTAGACAATTTTGTGATTATTGAAAATTGTAGTATATAGGCTTATATTATTTCAAGGTTTTCTGGGAATCCTGACATTTAAAACATGTGGATCATTATTCATGGACTGACTGTGATGTTCTCCGCTTCCTTTCAGCTCTTCTGGATGTGATGTCATAAACCACTATAGCAACAGTAGCCACGCCCACCACAGCAGAGATGGCCAATCGAATCACAGCTTCAGTGAAACCACAACAATTGACACGGTCTGAGGACAGAAGAAGTTTTATTGAGAACCTGCTCATACTTTATGACAAACTCACTAACAACATCTTTAATAATAATATTAATTATTATCACCGCTGATGTTCATACCTGCAGATGTCTGACAGAATTGACTGATGTCCAGGTGTGTGGTCCGGTTGCTGACAGGATTGTTGATCACACAACTGTAAGTGTTTTTATCCTGATATTCCACCTCCAGAGGTAGAGAGAGACTGATGCTGAGATCAGACACACTGATGCTGGACAATACACTGATTCCTTTGAGCCAGGAGAGAGTCACATGACTCACATTCACAGCTGAACACATCAGTGAACAATTCTGGCTTGATGATGATGATGATGAACAGTTTGAAGAGTGTCCGATAATGACAGGTATGGGCAAACGAGCTGGAAATATGAGAGAGTAATGTCAAATAAATTATGATATACTATTTGGATACTATACAACAAAACATTTACAAAGCCATTTTCATCATTTTAGGTTCACGAGTAATATTGAATGTATACATATTAAGAATATAATACAAATTGTAGACTTTAGTATGTTAAAAAAGCTCAGCCTTTGGAGGGGAAGAGAAAGGGAAGAAGAGACTGAGAAAAAAAGAACGAGTAATGGAGATGAGGAGAGAGCAGGTATTGACAAATAATCTACTGCCCACTGACAGTAGATTGGTCTTCAAATGTCTTGAAATGCACAAATCAGAGAAATAAAAAAACATGAAGCCCATGCCAACCTCAAATTTAGGACTTCTTTAATTATAAATCCCTGTCGACGGTCCTGTATTAGGCATAAGATCAATAATGAATGTGTAGCCTACATATTGTGACTGCATTTAATAAACTTAATTACCTAGCTTTAGTAGCTTTTAGTAAATAAACACGTCTGAGAAAAAATATTCATAGGCAAAATCAACCTATCAGTTGACCCTATGTTTACTTTCTTCACTGACAGACAAAAATGACAAGCATATCAGTGAAAGCTCAGCTTTAGGAGGGGAAGAGACAGGGCCAGATAAAAACAAAGAGAAAAAGAGGGTGAGGCTGATGAGGAGAGAAAAACAATCAGCTGCCCACTGAAATGGTTTTAAAGCTGATATCCAATTTTTTTGGCCTTCAAAACATCCTAAAATGCACATATGTAGATTGTAGGTCAGAGAAATCAAAATATCAAACCCTTTATTTTTATTTTTAATTATACCCACATAAAATGAATATCCCAGTGACGCCCCTGCTCCGGCCTAACTCCGAAAACAAAACATTGGAAAAACTAGGCTAGTCATTCAACCTGACCCTTCATTGCGAGAAAGACTTAAGCAGGAGGTACATTATATGAGATGTTGCAACTCTAATTTCTCTCCACTAGCATTAACATGTGCATGTCTATCAACAAAACAATGTTTATATTGAATTTTTTTGCAGTGCATATGAGGGAATTGTATATGTTCGTCCGTCCAGCACTAACGTAAATGACTTCTGTAACAAACATTTGTAAAAAATAAAAAAATAAATAAATAACATTTATCTTTACTCAAAGTAGTAAGAACGACAGACAATCTAGACAGTTTTAGGTAATGGTGGCCCACATCTGATAAGCATCAGTAAGCGAATCCCGCGTTGAACTCCACGATTTGAGAAGCAGGTGTCGGTAAAATGTTTGAGTGTTAAGCTGTTCGAGGGCGGAAAATGTACAACATGCAGACGGCAGACGGGCATTATGCAAATGCATCTTCTAGTGACAGAACCGTAAAGCTGTAAGATTCGATTTAAAAACGATTCGTATTTGCGGTTCAGAGTCGATTCTTTCTTTTGGGACACAATAACTATCTCGCACTTTCGACTTTACAACTTTTACATTTCAACGTGTAAACAGCATATACACAATATAACAATTATAAAACTTTTAAAAATATAGAATTGTTAAAACTATGTATTGTTAAAAAAAATGGCAAGGAAAACATAAAACTCAACTACTCACCGTAGACAGTAACATTGAATGATTCTCTTAAGAGACTGTGCATTTGATAAAGTCCCGAATCTGTGGTTCTCATGTTCCTGATGGTCAGAGATCCAGTCCGATTGTCGATCTGTAGTCTGTCTCTGAATATGTCGTCGTCATCATCATAAAACATATAATATGTCTCCTCATCAAACCAATAAACTCTGACTATCCGAGTATATTCAGGTCCAGTCCGCGACAGTCCATAATATCCATGTTTATAAATAACATCACTGTGTAGAGTGACAGAATCTCCCTCCATCACTGACACTGTCTTCACTCCATCTATCAGAACCAAACACACATAAATAAACAGATTAAATAATAGTTCATGTAAATCCTCTCACTGTACCAAACCTGAAGTCATAAATCATGTTTAACTCACCAACCAGAGGCCAGAGACAGAAGAAAATGAACATGGTGCAAAACATTTCTTCAAAAGTATGAGATTAAAACCAAACGAACCCTGTCGATCGTCTTAAACTGTAATGAGTCTAATGGAGGAACTTCAGTCTGTTCCTCAGTCTCTCAGTCACACGTCACAGTCCATACACCACTTATTTTTGGCCTAACATAAGCAAGATTTATATTAAAAAAACAATTTATTTATTCATTTGCACATCTGAATATTACATTTAAATTCTGTTTGGCTCCAGATTGATTAGTCACACGACATTTTATGCTGCATGTAACTGGCTATAAAACCTGACAGAAAAGCAGTCCTGCTCTGCAACACACATATGGACCTTTGTCACATTTCTGGGTTTCTCAGAAGTGGAAGTCGTCATGAGTCATTCTGAATGAGAAATAGGCTACATTAAATTTGCTCAAATAGCAAACGAAGAACTCTGCAAAAGTGTTTTCATCACTTAAAAAAATGTTAGACAAACATCCAAGTAAAATTTTCAGAAAATGAATGGTCCCTGAACAATGTAGTATAGCCTAAATAGGCTAACGTTTACAGGTGTTTAAAAATAGATTTTTGTTTGTACGGGCTGAGAGTTGAGGGGGAACCGATTTTTAAAGATTAGTCATAACTAGTTGTGTTAATTATCCCAGATGCAGCCTGTCCATCATTTTGACGGGGTTAAAAAAATAAGAAAACATTTTCACTTTAATAATCTCTCTTTAATTAATTGTACCTCTTTTTCATGAACCAGTAATGACACTGTGCTAAATTATGTTACAGATGCTGTGTTATAAAAAAGATGACCACAATCAACAAACCAACCCTAATGAGTTCATTCATTTCCTTTTGCTAACAGTGAACGCTGCAGTCAGTATAGCTAAACTTGCAGACTTCCGTTACATTTTAACTACTTACTCTTTGTCACTTTGGCCCCAACTTCCTGTTGAGCTGATAAAACGTCCACTCCACCAGCTTGATGTATTCTATTTCTTTTTTCATGATCACATTGATACAGATTATTTACATTTAAAGCATTTGAGATTGTAAAATGATCCCCAGGAAGGAAACCCTTCAGATCTACTGGGCCTCAAACGAACTACCTTCAGTTCCTGATGCTCAGTTCAAACTGGATGCATTTCAGCCCTGACTGAACAAGCAAATTATACACAAGAATTTTTAATATTGTTCAACATCATGCTTTAGATTTTAATTGTCTTTGAAGAAGAAAAGAAGTGCAGAGCAAATGTATATATATATATATATATATATATATATATATATATATATATATATATACAGTATATATATATATATATATATATATATATATATATATATATATATACCTTTAAAAAAAAAGGTTTTCTGTGACTGGGAATCCTGACATTGCACAGATATGAAAACATGTGGATCATTATTCAGGGACTGACTGTGATGTTCTCCGCTTCTTTTCAGCTCTTCTGGATGTGATGTCATAAACCACTATGGCAACAGTAGCCATGCCCACCACAGTAGAGATGGCCAATCGAATCACAGCTTCAGTGAAACCACAACAATTGACACGGTCTGAGGACAGAAGAAGTTTTATTGAGAACCTGCTCCTACTTTATGACAAACTCACCAACAACATCTTAACTGGAAGCAGAACCATTTGTCTGTGGTTCTTCTGTAAATATGAATTATCACCACTGATGTTCATACCTGCACAGAATTGACTGATGTCCAGGTGTGTGGTCCGGTTGCTGATAGGATTGCTGATCACACAACTGTAAGTGTTTTTATCCTGATATTCCACATCCAGAGGTAGAGAGAGACTGATGCTGAGATCAGACGCACTGATGCTGGACAATACACTGATTCCTTTATACCAGGAGAGAGTCACATGACTCACATTCACAGCTGAACACATCAGTGAACAATTCTGTCTTGATGATGATGATGATGAACAGTTTGAAGAGTGTCCGATAATGACAGGTTTGGGCAGACGAGCTGAAAACATGAGAGAATAATGTCAAATAAATTATGATATGTTGTCATTCATAAAAGGACATCATAGGCCATACCTATTATGAAACAGCGTGTCTTTCGTAACTTCACTGAAATCTCCATGCTAAGCAAGCGTTCACAATATGAACGTATCGATTTTGTATGGAACTACCACACCTTTTTTTACATTCTTATTTTGCTACTTCACTACACATTTATCATATTTGTTTTATTGCTACTATTTGTGTTATTGACCTGTCAGTAAAAAAAAAAAAGATTGTTGAGGGAGAAATTTTGTATTTTCAAAATATTAATTACTTGTATTTTATTTAAATACATTTTTCACATTAGTATTTTGTATTTTATTTTGTTACATTTCATGAGCCAGTTTTTGTATTTTGTAACAAATAGTTTTTGATGTATTTGTGCCCACTGTTAACAGGTATGTCCATCAATGTCCATCCAATTTCTTTTTTGCAGTGCACGTGAGGGAATTTTATCAGTAATGGTGCTTATCTTCCAGCACTAATGTAAATGACTTATGTAACAAACATTTGTAAAAAATAAATAAATAATAATAATAATAATACATTTTAAAAAATAGCCTACTTTATCTTTACTCAAACTCAAAGTAGTAAGAACGACACACAATGTAGACAGTTTTAGATAACAGTGGCCCACATTTGATTAGCATTAACTACTTTCAGTAAGCGAATCCCGCACTGAACTCCGAGATTTGAGAAGCAGATATCAGTAAAATGACGTTCGAGGGTCAATCTCTATTTGAGGACGGCAGACGGGCATTATGCAAATCAATGCATCTTCTAGTGACAGAACCGTAAAGCTGTAGGATTCGAATTAAAAACGATTCGTATTTGCGGTTCAGAGTCGATTCTTTCTTTTGGGACACATAACTTTATCTCGCACTTTCGACTTTACAGAACGTTTAACAGCATACACAAACATACACAATATAACATTTATAAAACTTTTAAAAATATAGAATTGTTAAAATTATGTATTGTTAAAAAAATGGCAAGGAAAGAAAACATAAAACTCAACTACTCACCGTAGACAGTAACATTGAATGATTCTCTTAAGAGACTGCGCATTTGATAAAGTCAGTCTGTGGTTCTCATGTTCCTGATGGTCAGAGATCCAGTCCGATTGTCGATCTGTAGTCTGTCTCTGAATATGTCATCATCAACATAATACATAATCGTATATGTCTCCTCATCAAACCAATAAACTCTGACTATCAGAGTATTTTCAGGTCCAATCCACCACTGTCCATAATGTCCGTATTTATTAATAACATCAGTGTGTAGAGTGACAGAATCTCCCTCCATCACTGACACTGTCTTCACTCCATCTGTATCAGAACCAAACACACATAAATAAACAGATTAAATAATAGTTCATGTAAATCCTCTCACTGTACCAAACCTGAAGTCATAAATCATGTTTAACTCACCAACCAGAGGCCAGAGACAGAAGAAAGTGAACATGCAAAACATTTCTTCAAAAGTATGAGACTAAAACCAAACGAACCCTGCCGATCGTCTTAAACTGTAATGAGTCTAATGGAGGAACTTCAGTCTGTTCCTCAGTCTCTCAGTCACACGTCACAGTCCATACACCACTTATTTTTGGCCTAATATAAACAAGATTTATTAAAAAATAAAACAATTTATTTATTGATTTGCACATCTGAATATTACATTTAAATTCAGTTTGGCTCCAGAATGTTTTGTCACACGACATTTTATGCTGCATGATTGGCTATAAAACCTGACAGCTAAACTGAGTTAAAAGACATGCAGCAGAAAAGCAGTCCTGCTCTGCAACACACATATGCACCTTTGTCACATTTCTGGGTTTCTCAGAAGTGGAAGTCTTCATAGTGGGTAAACTTGTAGTGCTGAATGAGTAGGCTGGCTATTAATTTTTTAATAGCCCCCAACTTCCTGTTGAGCTGATAAAACGTCCACTCCACCAGCTTGATATATTGTTCTTCTTTTTTTATTATCACATTGATAGAGATTATTTACATTTAAAGCATTTGAGATTGTAAAATGATCTCCAGGAAACCCTTCAGATCTACTGGGCCTCAAACGAACTACCTTCAGTTCCTGATGCTCAGTGCAAACTGGATGCATTTCAGCCCTGACTGAACAAGCAAATTATACACAAGAATTTTTTAATATTGTTCCAACGCGATTTTAATTGTCTTTGAAGAAGAAAAGTGCAGAGCAAATTTTTTAAATATATATAAATATACATTAAAAAAAAAAAAAAAAAAAAAGGTTTTCTGTGACTGGGAATCCTCCTGACATTGCAGAGATATAAAAACATGTGGATCATTATTCATGGACTAACTGTGATGTTCCAGACTCTTCTGGATCTGATTTCATAAACCACTATGGCAACAGTAGCCACGCCCACCACAGCAGAGATGACCAATCGAATCACAGCTTCAGTGAAACCACAACAATGGACAGGGTCTGAGGACAGCAGAAGTTTTATTGAGAACCTGCTCCTACTTTATGACAAACTCACCAACAGCATTATTGCAACAGAAAGGTGAATTGATGGTGAGATGATTGTGGAGAGTTTTTTTTTTATTATAAATAATTATGAACATCTCCTATGATGTACCTGCATTTGTCTGACATGTTCAGTGATGTTCAGTCTGGTGAATGAATTGTTAATCACACAACTGTAAGTGTTTTTATCCTGATATTCCACCTCCAGGGGTAGAGAGAGACTGATGCTGAGATCAGACGCACTGATGCTGGACAATACACTCATTCCTCTGAACCAGGAGAGAGTCACATGACTCACTTTCAACACTGAACACATCAGTGAACATCACTGATGATGATGAAGAACATGTAGCCTAGAATCTATGGTGATGACAGGAATAGGAAGACAGGTGGAAAACATGAGAGAATAATGTGAAACACATTACTGGGCTATTTACTGTAGGCATTTTCTGGAATAAATTAATTCATTTAAGCTTTATCAACATGATCCTTAATTGGCCTGATGTCAATATTGTTTTTAAAATAGGCCTGTTGACATAAAAGATTTCAAATGATTGATTGTTTAAATAAAATTAAAAGTCTACTCACTGTAGACAGTAACATTGAATGATTCTAAGTAAGTTCTAAGACTAAGTACGAATGATTGTCTTTAATGAATCGGAAGTCTCGCACATTCGGGAATAAGTTCGCATGTGGTTTATTTTGAAAACAGCACCTCATTTAGTGAAAGATAGGTATTTGTTCAGTAGGTCCATCCACCCTAATTATCCTCCATTTTAATGGAATACGATTTACTCGTAGACTTCACTAAACGAAAAACATGGGATTGGAATAATATTTCTAACACCACTAGCAGTTACACGCCTAAACATCAGATGGCGCAGATGAGTCACGACTGTCAGAGGTAACAGCGCCAGCGGTCAAACAACAGATCGCGGAAATAATGCTGCTGAATCTCTCTTGTCTGTATTTGATTTCTCTTTGTTTTCGATAAATAGGCAAACCATTTTAAAACGTTACAGAATAAGGAACTGTCAACTCACTGCATTTAAAAAATAGGTACAGTAAAAATAACTACGTATCTTCCTTATCGAAGAGAGTGACACAGATATCAGGGACCAAGAAGTGTAGTTCACTCAAAATCTTTATTGATAGCCGTTAAGTTAGTTTATATTATACTACGTATGTGCGTACGAGAAAAAGTGTGAATGAACCTCAACTTTGATATAGTGAAGTGTGACAAAAACAATTATACAGAAGAGACAGCGGAAAAACACAGAGTACAATATGTGCTTGCAAACACTCCATTACCACAACATTATGCTCAATACAATGACAACAAAACATTTACATAACATAGATCACTTTTATTTTGGTCTTTATAAAAGTATAGAGGTTTTTGCTGTTTTCAGGCATTTTATGTTTTTTGGTCTTTTCAGGCATTTTAGCAGCTCAGGATGGCTTTGGTCCCCTATGATGAGAATGTACTTCCTGCTCTGTCAAAGCTTCACCAGACTTCAGCTGAATTTAATCTGGCCAATCACAGGATCAGACTCAGCCAGGACTGGAAGCGATTGGGTGTCGCTGCTGTGGTCTGGGATGCAGTAAGTTTAAAAATCATAACATGCATTGAAGGCTAGCACAGATCTGGACTGGTAAAGGATAAGTTACGGGTTCGAATCCCACAAGATATGATCCATGAACTGTCACAAGTGTTTATTTTCATGATTTAATTTTCTAGGCTGTAGTGCTCTGCATGTTCCTAGAGATGGGAAACGTGGATCTGAAAGGAAAGAAGGCTATTGAGCTTGGAGCTGGCACAGGTTTGGTGGGCATTGTAGCAGCTCTGCTTGGTAAGAATGAACGATTGATTCTTTTCCTGACTAAATTATTTTTTTCTGGTTTATCTTGGTCAGTACTATTCCATTCTTGCAGGTGCCAATGTGACAATTACAGACCGAGAACCTGCCTTGGAATTTCTGACGGCCAATGTGCGTGAAAACATTCCTCCCAGCCAGCAGGGGGCGGTACAGGTATCTGAACTTACCTGGGGTGAGAATCTAGATCTGTATCCCTCAGGCAGCTTTGATCTGATACTGGGAGCCGACATTGTTTATCTGGAAGAGACTTTTCCCGCTCTCCTGCAGACTCTTGAACACCTGAGCTCGGAGAACACGGTGGTGTTGTTGTCCTGTCGGATTCGATATGAGAGAGATGAGCGGTTCCTGATGGAGCTACGGCAGAGGTTCTCTGTGCAGGAGGTTCATTATGACTCTCAAAGGGACATTCACATTTACAGAGCCGTGAAGAACAGGACCAACACCGAACTGTAAGAGCTGGTATTGAGGAAACTTTGGGTAGAGCTTCCTGTTTGTAATTCAAAGCATTTTAAGCTTGATAAAACCTACTGAAGGTGATTAAATGACAATATTTAACAGGACCATGGTGATTTTTGCTTTATATGTTTGGCTTTTTGCATTTCACTGCTTAGGCAGCAGGTGGCGCTGCTATACAGGCCTGGAATAGTAATCTGGCCTTGTGCTAAAATAGACATCTGTCTTGCCTTCAGCATCTCTTTCTTGATTTGTGAGTCACTTGGATTGCTTTGAAGTTAAATGGAGAATAATAATCATTAACTATTGTTATTTTCTATATACAGTCCAAAATATATCTGTTATTATAACTAATATAATTAAAGCTAATATAATAGTATAATATAATATAATATAATATAAAAAAAATGAAATATAATTAATACTAATAATAATTATTATTATTATATCTATTATTTAAAGTTTTAGAATATTTAAAATTTTTGTTTAAAATTTTTGAATATTATTTATTGTTATTAATTCTATAGATTAAATGGAGAATAATAATCATTAACTATTGTTATTTTCTATATACAGTCCAAAATATATCTGTTATTATAACTAATATAATTAAAGCTAATATAATACAATTATTATCATAACAAAATTATTAAATTACTATTATTATTATTTAATTATTTTAAAAAATATATAATTGATAATAATTATTATAGTATTATTATTATAACTATTATTTCTTCCTATATGCAATCCTAAATAGTTTTATTATTAAAGTGAATATTATTTAAAGTTTAAGAATATGTAACATTTTTGTTTAAAATTTTTGAATATTATTTATTGTTATTAATTCTATAGATTTAATATGATATAAAATTATAATAATAAAATAAATAATAATGAATGCAACTTTTATTGTTTTCTACACACAATCCTAAACATATTTAATATAACTAATATAATATATAATATATAAATTATATATATATATATATAATATATATATAATTAATATAATATATTTTGTATTATTCGTTATTTTTTAAGTATAATTATTATTATTAACAACATTTACATTTATTCACATTTACAGTCAGTGCCTTGAATTTGATACGAGTGGCAGTTGGCAACCAGTGTAATTTTTTGAGGAGAGGTGTGATGTGTGCTTTCTTCGGCTTGTTAAAGACCACTGTAGCTGCAGCATTCTGGATCAGTGTCAGAGGTTTGAAAGTGCAAGCTGGAAGACCAGCCAGGAGAGCATTACAATAGTCCAGTCTGGATAGAACAAGCGCTTGGACAAAGAGTTGTGTCCAATGCTCTGATAGGAAAGGCCTGATCCTCCTAATGTTGTATAAGACTACGGTAATCTGCAGGACCGGGCAGTTCTAGCAATGTTGTCTGTGAATCACAACTCCAAGGTTCCTGGCTGACCTGGATGGAGTAATGGTTGATGAACCTAGCTGAAAGAAGAAGACCTCAAGCAGTTCTGTCTTCGCAAGGTTGAGTTGAAGGTGATGGTCCTTCATCCAACAAGAAATGTCTGTCAGGCAGGCTGAGATGCGAGCAGCTACCATTGGAATGAGAGTTGTGTGTCATCAGTGTAGAAATGACAGGAAAAGCCATGTTTCTCAATGACAGATCCGACATGTACTGTAGATGGAGAAGAGAAGTGGTCCAAGCACTGAGCCCTGAGGCACCCCAGTAGTAACCCTAACCTCACCGTGACACCTTGAAGGACCTATCTAAGAGATAAGACTTGGAAAAACTGGATTGTGGTTCCTGAGATGCCTTTCGCCATGAGGGTTGACTGGAGCAAGATGAGTGCTTAGGATTTAGATTTTGGAAGTTGCTCTTACCAATCTCAGAGCTTCAGTTACTGAGAGTAGGGCAGTCTCAGTTGAGTGGCCGCTTTTGAAACCAGACCGGTTGTTATCCAGGAGGTTGTTCTGTTCGGGGATAAAAAGGTAGAGATTTGGTTGAACATGACTCATTCAAGTGTTTTAGCAATCAATGGAAGAAGGGATGCCGGTCTGTAATTTTCTAGAAGTGCTAGATAAGCCTAGGGTGACTGGAAAGGATGATGACTTTTTTTTTTTAATTTTTATTTTTACTAAATACAAACCATATATATATATATATATATATATATATAAATACATAATAACACTCAACAGCAATTTGTTATATTTTAGGACGTAGACAGCCAAAGCCAGTTTTATGTTAGCTATGTTTTTGATCCATTAAACGCTCTCAGAAAAAAAGGTACAAAAGCTGTCACTGGGGCTGTACCTTTTCAAAAGGTAAACTTTTGTTTATTTTAGGTGCTAATATGTGCGTTTTAAGTGTTAATATGTCCATTCCAGGAGCTAATATGTCCATTTTTGGTCCTAATATGTACATTTAGGTGCTAATATGTACATTTAGGTATTAAGTCCATTTTAGGTGCTAATATGTACATTTTATGTGCTAATATGTAAATTTTATGTGCTAATATGTACATTTTAGGTGCTAATATTTACATTTCATGAGCTAATATGTCCATTTTAGGTGCTAATATGTACATTTGATGTGCTAATATGTACATTTTATGTGCTAATATGTACATTTTAGGTGCTAATATGTCCATTTCAGGAGCTAATATGTACATTTTAGGTGCTTATATGTACATTTTAGGTGCTAATATGTACATTCCAGGAGCTAATATGTACATTTAGGTGCTAATATGCACATTTAGGTACTAAGTACATTTTAGGTGCTAATATTTACATTTCATGAGCTAATATGTCCATTTTAGGTGCTAATATGTACATTTTAGGTGCTTATATGTACATTTTATGTGCTAATATGTACATTTTAGGTGCTAATATGTCCATTTCAGGAGCTAATATGTCCATTTTAGGTGCTAATATGTACATTTAGGTGCTAATATGTACATTTTAGGTGCTAATATGTACATTTTATGTGCTGATATTTACATTTCATGAGCTAATATGTCCATTTTAGGTGCTAATATGTCAATTTCAGGAGCTAATATGTCCATTTTAGGTGCTAATATGTCAATTTCAGGAGCTAATATGTCCATTTTAGGTGCTAATATGTACATTTTAGGTGCTTATATGTACATTTTAGGTGCTAATATGTCAATTTCAGGAGCTAATATGTCCATTTTTAGGTGCTAATATGTACATTTAGGTGCTAATATGTACCACTAAGGTACCAATATGCAGCCTTTGGGTACAAAAGTGTACCTTTTGCAAAGGTACAGCCCCAGTGACAGCTTTTGTACCTTTTTTTCTGAGAGTGAACCTCAGATCAGATGCTTATCATCAAACTGACCCTTATCTTGGATAAACATGTGTCCAGTTTTATAACAGATAACCCACATCCTGTCAAGTGAATCAAAAACTCCAGCAAAGACTTTACCAGTCTTCAGGAGATATTTCAAATGATTAGATCATTTGATAATTTAAAAAAGATTTCTCTGATGGTTTCCGAAATGCTATGATTCCTTATTGTGTCATGGAATATTATAAATGAGTTATTACTGGACGCAAAGCGCCGTCGTTAACGCACATCACCTGTTAAAAGCGACACAATTTTGTACGTGCCACACCTGTAAGAGGATGTTTTAATGTACCGCGGCCCATGCTGCATTAGGCCGGATCGAATTTAAGTGAGTGTCTGTGTATTTGTTTGCAGAGGAAGTCCGCTTTGTGGCAGATGAGACCGTTCCACCTGAGCGCAGTCAATAAAGAAGACACTATGATATTTGTTGAGCTTTTAACAGGCTTTTAAACCCATGTTGTCTGCTGTTAAATGATTTCTGAAGATCGGCCGATATGGAAGGAAACACACTTTGAAGTTTCCCCCAGCTTTGTAAGTCGCAAATGTGAAATATTTTGTAAAAGGTCATATTTAGCTTTTTTTCCCCCCAAATCACTACCACAGTTTAATTGCGCTACAAATTTAAAGATCTACATCCGAGAATGGTTGTAAACGGGCTTAAAATGCCCTACAGCATTTTACTGTTTCCGACTGTGTTCTGTGACATCACATCTTGTCGGCCCCTTTATTGCAGGAGCCTTTCTCTGACGTCAGTGGCATCAGAAGGATTAGCCCTGATTGGTCGAAACTGAAGTCATGCTGGCACTGAGACTCGCTAATCGCAAAATTAGCATTGTCATTACGGTAAGCGTCTGTCTCAAACACATGGATGTGATCTTTCACTCCTAGACGATAAAAATCTTTTGTGGAATCTGTCGTGTTTTATAGCCCTTGACAGTGGAAAAGAGCACATTGGCCTTAGTAATCATGTTATCTTGAATGTTATATTACCTTGAATTCTTTTGTTAGAATAAACTGGAAATGGTTTCATCTGTTACAGTCATTTTGATTTTAACCCTTGATATATATTTAAGTCACTAATTGTAGCTGCAGTCATTTTGATTTATTGCTAAAATGCTGCTGGTTTTCAATCGAAAACAGTCTCATGAGAACTCACTTATTGACACTGCTTAATTATTATTAGTTTATTATCAGTTTTTTTCCGCACATCAATAAATTCACCTGCCCTGCCCTCGTAATCTTTAATCAAAATAACTTCCCCTCCCTCTTGGCTTGACGGCTCTTTTTTTCTCTGATGATGTGTTTACTTGCATGAGGGCGGGGCAACCTGTCACTCACATGAAATCGACCAATAGCAAACCACAACCATCCAATCAATTTCCCATGGAGAAAATCAAGCCCCGCCCTACATTTTTTTCTTGTTTGCAAAGTGGCTTCAATCAGATATAAGGAACAATAAGACTATCGCAACTAACGTTTCAAGCTATTTTACAATGTGGCAATTTTCAGACTGATCTCATGAAATGGCGTATTTATGACACGCCAATTCGTATTTCCATTTTTGGCGTGCTATCAACACGCATAATCGCTTTTCAGCGTGTTTATGAACGCCGTTGACTTAACTTTACATTACTGTATATATAAATAGTAGGGCTGAGAAACGATTAATCGCGATTAATCACATTCAAAATAAAAGTTTGTGTTTACATAATATATGTGTGTGTAGTGTATATAGTTATTTTGTATATATAAATACACACGTATGCATGTATTTAAGTAAAATGTGTTATTAATATATCAAATATTTATATTTATGTATAATATTAACTTTATATATAAAGTGTATACATGCAAATATTTCTTAAATATATACATGCATGTGCGTGTATTTATATATACAAAATAATTATACACACTACACACACATATACTATGTAAACACAAACTTTTATTTTGGATAAGATTAATCGCGATTAATCATTTCAAAGCCCTAATAAATATATGACCTAAACCTACCCGTCAATGGGGTTAATACCATTTATAAGTCTTCCCCTACCATCCTACGGAAAAAAATATCGGTCCCCAGATGTAGATCTACATTTTGCTTCGTTTCGCTCTGACATTTAACGGCGTGTACATACATGTGGAATCACTCGGACATTTAATGGCGTAGAAATACACGAATACACTCGGATAGCTCAAAATGCGTATAGATATCACGCCACTTGACTTGACGCGAAAGTCATGATGCCATGTTGCAATTTCGTATGAATTCGTACTGTTATTTGGACGAAAACGTACTTGTTTTTGAAAAAAGTAAGCATGAAGCTCCATCCCTATAGCTAACTATCTATCAGTGGGGCATAAACAGATCGTATGAAAACGTATTGAATGGGATCGTAAAAATACAAATTAGTCACCGAATCATAAAAGATGGATAGATGGACAAGTGAGATTACAAGAAAAAACATTCAGACAACATAATGTTTTCATAACCAAATGGGAACATTTGCAAAACATTCTTAGAACATATTTTTGTTGAATTAAAGAATCTGATAATGAAAGAAAGTGTTTATGTATATAAGCTCTTTATATAATAAAAATTGCCAGGAAATTCCTGTCATCGATATTCAGCTCCCTCCGGCTAGTTGTCCAACCGTTATTCTTTCCTCTGTGACTTTGAATTAAGTGGCAACACCGTAAACAGCCATTGACTGTCCACAAACCACAACTACACAGTGTGTATGACTGCAATCCATGCTTATGGACCATCATTGAACACCACACCCAAAAGAAGCATATGCTTAGACACCAAAATAAATAAATACAGTCTCTGACACTCTTTCAAAGAACACAGAACTGACTGAGGAATGGAAAATCAGTGCAGTACATCATGCTTTATGCCAAAAATAAGTGTTCCCCATAGTTCTGAATCATAATATTTGGAAATGAATCTCTAATGCGGGAGGAAGTCCATTGTGACTTAATCAAACTTTTTATACAAAGTAGAAACATATGCGAGATCTAATTTCCAGTTTGGCCTACACATGATTTTAAGAATTGCTTTTAAAGATTGAATTCATTAAATTACGTTCAGATGTTTTTGGTGTAGTATTTGTGTTTTCAATTCCTTAAATTGAATCAGGGAATTTGATTTCATCATGGGGCTTGGGGACGGCAGTAGAGGTCTAACACATGCTTCATTTCCTTTCAAACAACTCGAGGGGGAAGTGCGCTTATGTCACCTCTCATATTATTTATTATTTGCTTTATCAATGACCATCATAAATGTAATGGACTGAGAGGCAGATATGGGCCCTGCTGTAAATGTGTTAGAAAACAGGCCGTTACAGTATGTACGAGGGAATGCCGGCTTTCTATGAGGTTACATATGGTTTATGGAGAAAATTATGTATGTGAAGTATGAAAAATGTAATGGGTCATTTATTCCTATCTGTGCTGATAGTTTATGAAATATTGGTTGATAAATTATTTTTTTCACTGCATTACCCAACATTACTAATTATTAGGCCTGTATGCAGAACATAATGTAAATGTCAATGCTTCGATGGATAAACTAATAATAGAACAGTTTTAGCCTGAAAAGCAGGGAAGTCCGATTCATTTAGCGAATCGTTTCGTTTGAGCGGTTTTCAATTAGCCTAATCGAATCAGAAGATCGATTCATGAGCAAGTCATTACTCAAATTATGAGTAGTCTCTATTTTTAACTTTGTTAAACAATAGTTAATAGTTGTTTGTAGAACTAGTAAGTTTTGTAACAAACGAGTTACAAACCACTTACCAGTTGTTGGTAAACCTGTTGTTTTGGTCGTGGTTTGGACTCGTCAATGAAGCTAGCTCGAAAAACAATCTATCATGTTGCAAAACACAGCTACAGTCGAAATTGAATAACAGGGAACAGTATTTCGAACATAATACTACTGATAATGATTAAAAACATTAATCATTTTCAGTATTTTGCATGATATTTTCGACCGAGTCATTAATTTGAATCGTTTCAAAAGAATGAATCGTGAATTGTGAATCACTGATAATGAATAGGCTATAACTTCATCCTCACATGGTTCATCAAATCATGCGAATATTGAACACATGTAAAACGATCTGTATTACGTGCATATTTGAGGACACTGAATTATGGTGTGTGTGAGGGAAAGTGAATTCAACTTGATGAAACGTTTTTTTCTTTAGTGCACAACACGTCACACCAGCTGCTAATTACTCTTGACATTCATTGCGGAGAAAATACTGTCTTACTGATCAAGGTAGGCTTTAGAGGAATGCGAACTTTAATCTGTCACCACTTTATTGTTTCCTTAACAAGCAAAGTTGAGGTAATATTTAACACTCCTGCTCTGTTCGACTCTCGGGAGCGTCCGCGCGCGCAACAGAGACAGAATTGCGCTGGATAATAACGGAATTCTGAACCAAGACTCGCGCATTTCACTCTAAGATGGTCAGTAAGTGTTAAATAGTGCAAATATTGTGTGCACAGTTTGGAAATTGCGCTTTTAACTTCTAGAGAGTTGTGCGTAAAAGCGCATTTGGAGAGATAGGCTAGTTATAAGGTGTTGTGTTGTCTTGTATGATTTAAAAGCGGGTTTTATTTGATTTGGTTATTTTTGTCATGTTGTAGGAAATTGGAAAATGGCTTCTGGCAGCATTTGGGATCGTAGTGGTCGTTGTCTTAATAGCTGTTCCAACCGCAATTTTCCTCAACGGTAGGTGATTTTATTTGGAGTATGTAGATACGTTTATAAATATGTCTTTCGAAAGCAAGATTTCTGATTCATTGCTGTTGCTTCATGTTAAACTTGTATATGTCCAACTGTTAGTCATTGATTATACGTGTCACTCCTCCATGAAGTAATGTTATAGTTAGCAGGATGACTGGCTGCAGGAGTGTTTACATCAAGTGTTTTCAGAGGCTGAACGCTTTCCAGCGCTTATCTGGGACATTATCTTCTGAACTTTGTACAGATAATGATTTTACTTTTTTATAACGCACAAACACACGTGTGTGTGTTATACAACACATTCACTGAGAAAAGTTTCCATAAATAACATCTATCTATCTATCTATCTATCTATCTATCTATCTATCTATCTATCTATCTATCTATCTATCTATCTATCTATCTATCTATCTATCTATCTATCTATTTGTCTGTTTAATTGTCGATCTATCCATCTATCTATCTATCTATCTATCTATCTATCTATCTATCTATCTATCTATCTATCTATCTATCTATCTATCTATCTATCTATCTATCTATCTGTCTATCTGTTTATCTCCTTGTCTAACTAACTATCTGTCTACTCTATCTATCTATCTATCTATCTATCTATCTATCTATCTATCTATCTATCTATCTATCTATCTATCTATCTATCTATCTATCTATCTATCTATCTATCTATCTATCTATCTATCTATCTACCTCTACTTGTCTAATTATCTGTCTCTCTCTCTCATTTTCTCTTTCTCAGATGATAAAACTGAATCCCAGAGGACTTTTACTCTAGAAGATTACTTCAACGGAACAGCAAGAACCAAGTCATACAACTTGCGCTGGGTCTCAGGTACTATGAGTTTTGGAAAATTTGCTCAACATTTATTTACATAAACAACGTATTTATGACATAGAAAGTATACTGTGTCTTTACCATGGTACCGCTATGCTATCAAATGAGATTAAAATAGTACTTTTAAAATATACCATGTACCCTAGTACTTTTTATGTAAGCGAATGTATACCATGGTATTTACTGTACATAGTAACATGTCCAAAACAACATGGTCCTTTTTGTAAGTAAACGTCTGAGTGGATATTGACTTTTTTTTGTCATAAAATCAATAATTTGTTACCTTTCTGCACAATTTATCATGCAGATGATGAATATCTTCACAAGACAGGAGAGGGCTCAGTGTTTCTGATCAACGCAGCCACAGGAAATGAAAGGGAATTCGTGAACCAACAGATATTTGTAAGACATTTTGCATGGACTATTAGAGCTTTAACCACACATTACCTTTTGTAAATATAAAAACACATTGGTAGTTTGAATGGCACTACTGGACGATTGTGAACCACGACACACTATAAGCAATCAGACAATTTTTTTTCCTAAAATCAAAGACATTTTTTAAGCAACCACATATCAATTATCCAGAATACCCACCATAAAAATCATGCCGGAGACTTTTACACAGGGAAGCAGCAAAAAACTGGTTTTAATTGGCATTATTTATAAAAAAGAAATCAGGGCGCCACTGTTCTCAGAACTGTAAATGTAAATACACATTTGCATCGATTCTTTGAATGCACAACAGTTGTCTGTCTTTGGTGTTATCAGGCTCGTGTGGCAGCTTTCGATTACATGGTGTCAGCCGATCGAAAATATGTCTGTTTCCTGAGCAACTACACCAAGGTAATCAATGAAACGCTTTGAGTAATCAATTATTAATCATATCCCAATGTTTAATATTGTCTTTCTTCACCAGCTATGGAGACACTCGTACACTGCATCGTATTCCATCTACGACCTGGAAAAAGGGTTTGTTTACTAGTGTGTTTAGCTAGCTAACCGTTTATGCTAACAAACTGCATGGCCATCTTTATTCCTGTCGTACCTTTGATCAGTGATCACTTTGTATTTTTGTGAAGATGTCTAACTTTCTCTTTCTTTCAGGGATTTTATAAATACAGATATCCCACATGAAATCCAGTACCTAGCGTGGTCTCCGACCGGCCACAAACTGGTGAGTATCTTATCAGTTTAACGCAATGTCATGTTCAAGGTGCTGTCATGTATGTCGTAAAACCTTATCAATATTGTCTTCATTTAACTGGTTTATGCCATGTCATCGTTTGATACAAGTTTTCTGTCTTTGAAGAACTAGGTTCACTAGCATATATGCTAATACATGCTAGCTAGCTAAAAGTAGCACAACGAACTACATTTTTTACAATAGTTAAAACAGTGTAGCTTTTCCAGTAACAAGGTAATTCTTCCAACAAATACTGGGTTACTGATGTTTCAATACTGGTGTAGCTAACTAGCAATGCTGCTAACTTAAATTAGCTATGCTGCATGATACATACAGTACGTTTACGCACAAAGCTGTTTTGTATGTTGTTGTTGTGGTGAAACGTTTAGTTTAAATTCTACAGTTCATTAATTTTCTATTTTCAATTTTCTAGCCCTTGTTTTCCACCTTTTGCTGACAAATACCAACATTTTTCTCTAATCCATACAGGCATTTGTGTGGAAGAACAACGTCTATGTGAAGGAATCTCCCAACTCCACATTTAAACAGGTCACCAATGACGGAGCCCACAACTTGATCCTCAATGGCATTCCTGACTGGGTGTACGAAGGTAAGAAATGCATATTTAATGAAGCGGATGGACGTTAGCCAATCATAACAGAGGTCATTAACATATTGAAGACTTAAAGGAACAGTTCACTCAGAAATTATCCCTGTTTTCTCTGTAGAGGAGATGTTCTCCACCAACTTTGCTTTGTGGTGGTCACCAAATGGGAGGTTTGTGGCGTACGCCAAATTTAACGACTCTGAGGTCCACAATATCGAGTACACGTGGTATGGAGAAGGGCAGTATCCAGATACGGTCTTCGTACCGTACCCCAAGGTAAAAGACATCAAGTTTCACGGTGCAGAATGTGATTTTACACAATTTTGAACACATTTTGATGCTCCCATTCATCAATTCCCAAGGCTGGAACCCCAAACCCAACTGTAAAACTGTTTGTGTTCGATACAAACTCATCCATGGTCCAGGAGGTCAAGGTCCCCAGTGATGTTGGTGCAGGGTAAGGAGTTTTGGATTGGTTTTTCAGCCAGATTTAATAATAATTTGACATAAAACTACATGTTTCATCACAGAGAGCACTACCTGAGCACTGCTACGTGGGCCTCAGATGAGCGAATTGCAGTCCAGTGGCAGAAAAGAACACAGAGCTATGTCAGTTTGAAGACGTACGACTTCAGTGGTGGCACTTGGAACGAAAGTTCACTGGTACGACACACTTCAAGCCAGTGTTTTTTGAAGTTGAATAATAAATATTACAATAATAACAAAAGTGTAGATTATGGCTCCTTTAATAAGTCGACTGAAGCACAAGTATTCTTTTTTTCTTGTGTTTTTTTTTTTTTTTCAACAGAGCCAGATTATCACAAGCAGTACGGGTTGGGTTGGCCGGGTATGAACTATTTGATTACAAAATGTCGTATGATTTTGAATGCAATGTTTATGCCTGTTTTTTTTTTCGTAGTTCTCTCCAGACCAACCTGTCTTTCGGCCGGACGGCAGCAGCTGCTATCACATTATGAGTAACGGGGAGCTATTTAAGCATCTTGTACATTTGAGTGGAGTGAGTTTTCAAGCTATAGATTAAATCAATGTACATTTATTTTATTAGTGCATTCATATGTATTGAATATTTACATTTATAATATTTAAAATATACATTATGGCTGATTAATCGCGATTAATCCCATTCAAAATAAAAGTTTGTGTTTACATAATATATGTGGGTGCACTTTGTATAGTTATTTTGTATATATATAAATACACACATGCATGTATATTTAAGAAAAAAATTGTATTTATATATAAAATATTTATATTTAAATATAATGTAAATTATATATAAATCTATATACATGGACATATTTCTTAAATATATACAAGCATGTGTATGTATTTATATATAAAGTAATTATTATATTACAATTATTATGATAATTATTGTAGTAATTATTACAGTGCACCCACATATATTATGTAAACACAAACTTTTATTTTGGATG
This sequence comes from Pimephales promelas, assembly GCF_988280905.1. Classification (NCBI taxonomy): domain Eukaryota; kingdom Metazoa; phylum Chordata; class Actinopteri; order Cypriniformes; family Leuciscidae; genus Pimephales; species Pimephales promelas. Next base: position 7,524,383 of record NC_142770.1, on the reverse strand, counting down.
TGATTAATCGCGATTAATCGTTTGATAGCCCCAAAAAAAAAAAAAAAAAAATATATATATATATATATATATATATATATATATATATATATATAACATTTATATATATACATATAGTCTTAATATATATATATATATATATATAGGTAAGGCAAAATTTAGCATTTTTTAGTAACCTATTTTATTTTGCGTTCACCTAATATAAACTTCAAACTGAAGATACAATAGCAGAGTGTGTATTATGAGCGTTTGCGAGTTTAAAAAAAAAATTGCGATGTTTTTTTCTAGACACAAAAAACTTTCTTAACTTCGGGAAAGTGGGAGGTCACTAGCATCCTTAAGGTCACAAGCAATGCCGTGTAAGTTACTTTTCTAGAAACGTCTGTCATTGAGTGTCCGGTTTCTTTTCTCAACTTTTCTCTCTGTTCTTGACAGATACTATGTAAGTAACGAACACAATGCGAGTCCAGGCCAAAGGAACGTTTACAAGTGAGTGTTATGGGTTGAAATCAATCAGACCTTTTTTTTAATTATAATTATTGTTGAAAAATGTAATAAAATGTGTTTTTTTTTTCTGCAGAATCGCCATAAATGGTGCTTCTCATTCAGAGAGGGAGTGTCTGACCTGTACCCTCAATGCGGATCGGTGCAAATATAACTCTGCTCTCTTTAGCGCTGAAGGAACCTACTACCACATGAGCTGTTCTGGTACGTCACGTATATTCATTTATTCTACTCTATAAGTACATAAAGCACATATAAAATCAATGAAACATTCCCAAGTCCTGTTATTTGTGTTTCCGAAGGGCCTGGACTGCCTCTGTATACACTGAGAAACAGCCGAAATGGAACAGGTAGGGCTAATCATTAAAATCATTGGTGCCATTAGCAGTTACTTAGCGCACAGATTAGCGGTTAGCATAAATGGGCTCATATTCCGTTAACATTTTTCAATCCCATCCCCACCACTTCTACTTATCGTGTCATATCCTCTACAAAAATCAAATAAACATGTATTTATTTATTCATTTATATTTTCATATATTATTTTGTATGCATGTCGAGAAATTCTGGACAATTGCTTTTCTAGGGATGCACAATATAATGTGACCATATCGGTTCTCGGACTTACATATCGGTTATCGGTTATATGACACTTAATGGGAGTTTCTCTGTATTCATGAATTTATTACTTAATTATTAAGTTTTTTTGACAAAATAGGATCAATTTATAATATGACTTATTGGTTATTTGCCAATAAATAATCAGCTTCAGCTAGGATTTCAATTTCAGTGCATCACTATATATATATATATATATATATATATATATATATATATATATATATATTATTAATGCAAATATATATTATTAGTGCAATAATATGCATTATTATTGCATGATGCATTATATATATATATATATATATATATATATATATAAATGTTATATTCTTTTTTATTTTATTATATTTTATTATATATTTTATTATATTATATTTATTATATATATATATATATATATTATTATTTTTTTTTTTTTTTGCTGTTTATTGTGAATTTGCACTTATGTAGTCTTGCGAAATGTTCCGTGTTGCACCATGGTCCTGAAGAAACGCCACCTCTTTCCAATGTATACATCTTATATAGAGGAATGACTATAGAAATGAACTTGACTTTGACAGCCAATCAGAATCTACCAGGCTTTGAAGAGCTCAGAGCTTTGAACAACTTTTCAGTGCGCGCTTAAAATAAACAGACTGATATCTTCAGATGGTGTGGATGCTAATATAGTTATCTTTATAGTTATCGCTCTTGGAGTGAACGGGCCTTAATTCATTTCTCAAACCATTTTAGAGTTGAGAGTTCTTGAAGACAACAGTGATTTGGAAAACACTCTGCAGAGCATCGCAATGCCATCAGTTACGCACGGCACGCTGAAGATCGGAGAGTTTGGTAAGGCTGAATCTACAGGATAACTTAGAGAATTTGTTTGTTCAAAATCCTAATCTTATGTTTTTTCCCCCCCTCAGACCTTTGGTACCAGATGATCCTGCCTCCCAAATTCGACAAATCCCAAAAATATCCTCTGCTTATTGACGTGTAAGCTAGCTGCATTGTTTTTGTGATCTGATTGTGAACTGTGATCTTCTTTGGATGGACAGTGCAGTCTTGATTCTTTCATATCCTGTAGATACGCGGGCCCCTGTAGTCAGAAGTCAGATTTCCGCTTCAGGGTGGGATGGTCCACATACTTGGCCAGCACGGAGAAAGTGATCGTGGCCAGCTTTGATGGTAGAGGAAGTGGTTATCAAGGAGACAAGATCATGCATGCCCTCTACAAACGACTCGGCACTTATGAAGTCGAGGATCAGATAACGGCTGCTAGGTACAAATATGCGTCCACATTGCTCTCAAGTGAATACGTTTTGATGTTATTTGTGCTCCAGACATGAATGTTTTGTCAAACCATGTGTTGTTGCGTAGACGTCAGCTGTTACTTTACTAGGCAATCTGACTGGAGAAAAAATCTCATAGACCTACATTGAAGGAGCCATGTCTTGACTCTTGACTTGATCCAACAGTTAACCACCTAGGAAACTACTTAGCAGCACCCTAGAAACCACCCAGATCACCCAGTAAACTACTTAGCAACACCCTAGAAACCACCCAGATCACCCTGTAAACTACTTAGCAGCACCCTAGAAACCACCCAGATCACCCAGTAAACTACTTAGCAGCACCCTAGAAACCACCCAGATCACCCTGTAAACTACTTAGTAGCACCCTAGAAACCACCCAGATCACCTAGTAAACTACTTAGCAACACCCTAGCAACCACCCAGATAGGGTTGGGTATCGTTTGAATTGAAACGATTCTGATTCCGATTCCGATTTCTTGTTTCGATTCCGGTTCCCAACGATTCTCGATTCCGATTCTTTTAAGAGGCAGGGTCAAAAAAGTTTAGCTAACCTTGCTAACCAACGGCCTTTCTAAAGGAAATGCTACTTCTGTAAAAATACTCCTTCTGTCACAAATTTTGCATTTTGCCGAGATTTCGTTATTTTTAGAAAAGTGAAGCCACACTTTGGACCGCCGACGTAAGCTACTAATGTTCGACTCGCAACGGTTATGCCAACACTTCCGGTAGACGCTTCTTCGTTGGTGTTGTTGAGCGGTTTCTTCTTCCGCTCGGTGGACTGTGAATATCGAAACTAGGAATCGAAATTTTAACTTTTGAACGATTCCGGGAAAAACAAAAAGTTAGTCCCGGTTCCAATCGATACTCGATTCTCGATACCCAACCCTACACCCAGATCACCCTGGAAACTACTTAGCAACACCCTAGAAAGCACCCAGATCACCTTGGAAACTACTTAGCAACACCCTAGCAACCACCTAGAAATGCTCTAATATCTCTACAATAAAACATTTTTAGTGAGATCTTATTTTAATCATGACATATATTACATATACATATTACATACTTATTTTAGTCATATCATTTACATTTGCCGTTAAATAATTAAAAATGTCTTGCTGATATTGTTCATTCATCTTCAGACAGTTTATCGACATGGGCTTCATAGATAAAAACAGGGTTGCCATCTGGGGATGGGTAAGTTTAATTACCAGAAATATTTAATATTTCAAAGTTTTTTTTAGAGATTTTTTTTTTTATTGCAAATAGTTCTTGATTTATGTTTCGTTAAAGTGAATGGCACTTGTTTTGGTATTTTGTTGCATAATGCAAATGCATTTTGGCCACTATATGTGTAATCCTGTGTTTGCGATTCAGTCTTACGGTGGTTACGTCACTTCGATGGTCCTGGGAGCCGGAAGTGGCGTTTTTAAATGCGGAATGGCTGTCGCTCCGGTGTCTAAATGGGAATATTATGGTATGTAGCAGTAAACAAGTTAATCTCAGTCTGCTTTTAGCTTTGATTTCACCCCGAATTTGTTGATATCATGTGATAAGATGGTTGTACTGTAACTTCCTCCAGACTCGATTTACACTGAGAGGTACATGCTCACGCCGGCGGAGAATCAGGCCTTTTATGATGTAAGTTCTACAAGTGTCTAAATAAATCTGTGGTTTTCCCAAGATGATGTTGAAGAGAACCGTGAGTCAGTCCTAGAATAGCTCACAAGAGGAAAGCACAAGAGCTGCGTCACAGGGGATTTATGGGATGTTATTGTTCTTGCAGAGTTCAACAGTGACGGGAAGAGCCAAAAACTTTAAATCAGTCCAGTACCTCCTGGTGCACGGCACCGCTGACGGTGAGATACGACCCCTCTCTCTCTTTCTCTCTCTCTCTCTAATCTTGTCTCTGCAACTGAGCATTTAAAAACTTAGTTGAATGAAAATTGTAATAAATGAATGCGAAAAAAAATCTGCATTTAAATTATAATTTAAAAATATTTGAAAAAAATATTTAAAAAATAATTAAAAAAATTTTACATTTTGAAATTAAATAAAAAAAAACGTATATCTCTTATATATTCAAATGGTTTGATTGCGTAAACATCATACAAATTTAAAGAAAAAAACCACTGGAAGTATCGTTTTTTTTAGAGTTTTTTTTTTTTAAATATATTTCCTAAAAACGATAAATTGTTTCCTTTAGATTTTGAGTTTTAGATATTATAGGCCTATTTTATTTAAATATCATAATCTTGTAAATATCTAAAAAAGGAACCCAGATGACGTGATGTTAAAGTGAAAACTTGTGCTGTCAAATCGATTAATCGTGATTATTCGCATCGAACATAAAAGTGTGTAAATATATATATATATATATATATATATATATATATATATATATTACATATACCAGACACACACATACATACTGTATATACTCACAAACCTTTATGTTATGTGCGATTAATCGATTTTATTTTTTACTTTTCTGTTTTCAGATAATGTTCACTTCCAACAAGCTGCTCAGATCTCTAAAGCACTCGTGGATGAACAAGTGGACTTTGATGCAATGGTACTCTATTCTAATAAATTATAATATATAATGAATATATATATATAATTAAATTTACAATACAATTATTAATTAGTTGTATTATTTATTATTAATGTATAAATATGCTCAATAACACTGCAAAACATTTTTAAAAGAATGATTAAATATTGTTTAAAATAGTTCTAGATGCACAAAGTGATATATATATCTAAACATGGTGTTGTGTGTCTCTGTCAGTGGTACACTGATGACGACCACAGTCTCGGCGGATCGGCCAATCAGCACGTGTACACTCACATGAGTCACTTTTTGAAAACCTGCTTTGCTTGAAGTTGTGCAACTTTCCACCCAGAATCCACGTCACCGCATCAGCGTTACTTCCAGACCACTTCACTCTCTTAAACACGTCAGGTGCGTGCGACCCCCGATGAGCAGCCGCTGAATCCTTGTGTTCTGTGCTGCAATAACAGACATCACGTCTTAAATCTTTATTAGTACATCCAAAAAATTGCAAAGACGTACTTATTGGATAAACATGAAGCTTGATGAGCTAGCTAAAGAAGGAAAGAGAAATATAATAAATATTAAAATAAATGTAATTATTTATTATTATTTTAATGACTTTTGTAAGCTGGGGAGAGCAATATTGTGTATTTTTCCATCTCAAGTTTTGCCACCTGTTAGTTTCATGTAAAGAACAAAAAGAAAGTTATAAAAAATAATGTCTAATTCAGAAAGAGAAATTCACACTTTAAGTCATTTGTCATCAAGCTTTGTCGAGTATCAGGTAATCTCATGAGTTTAAGGAAATATTTATTGTGTGCCTTTAAATTATAAGCCATAATTTGTACGAATTTACTAAATCAGAGATATTTTCGATCTTTAATAAATTGTATAAACGCACTCAATTGTTTGTGACTCATTTACACGTTTACACTTTACATATTCAAAAGTTTTAACTTCAAGAATTATGAAATGATTTTATTTGTAAAAACAACACATTTAAAATGCATTTAAATCTCATTTTAAACTCAATAATAAATTAAACTAATAATTAAACTAATTATTAATAATTAAACTTATAATAAATAAATGTATATATGTTACTTATTAATAAAACATTGTTATTTATAATAGTATATCATTGAGATACTATTATAATTTTAGGAATTTTTATTTGACTATTTTCCAGTTTCATTTGAATTTTATTTAAGGTTTTAGTAATTCTGTTGCAGGCTTTTGAATTTGTATTAGTTTTTACATATATATATATATATATATATATATATATATATATATATAAAAAGTTTTAGTTATTATAGATCATCAAGTTAAACTAAATAAGAAACGATAAATATTGCCATGCAATTAGCTAAAATAAAATAAAATAAAATATGTGCATATTTAGTTTTCTTTCAGTTAGCGTTCATTTTATTTTTAAAGTAATGAAAATTATTATTATTAATTATTTGTTAATAATAATACATTTTTAAATATTTGTTAGTTTGTTTTTTTTGAGTTTTGGTTATATTATAAACCCTGATGTAGTTTCAACAAAATAAATTTGTTGATTTTAAAACAACAAATATGACTTATATTTATAAGTATACTAATTCTATTATATACTTATATACTAATTCTATTAATCAAATGCTTGCACACCTCAAAATGCATTCTGGGAATTTTTGTATATTCAGAAAACCAATCTTAAAATTGCATGGAAACGATCGTTGTCACTCAAATCACACTGATTTTGTGTGCAAACTGCAAAGCATCCTGGGTAGGACATAAAAAACCATGTACAACTAATGTATAACAGACAAAAAATGAGTTTGTCACGTTCTGTGCCGGAGTATCCGTTTGCCCTCTTGATTTTCTCCTACGGTAGCACTCGGCGCGTTATTTTTCTCTTGGTTTTATTTGCGAAAGCCTCCATCCTGCTGTCTGACACCTCGAGGACGACTCTTATCTGGAGGTACTTTGGCACATCTCTCTCTTTAAACAAACACGAGCGGATTCATCCAGAGCGGGTAATGGACTGACACTAATGGATTTCATACGCGTGTGTGTGGGCTGCCGAGACGGGCCGGCCCCTCCTGGACCGACTATATAAGACCCAGAAGTTTGGGAAGAGGCCACGAAACCAACCGCAGAAGAGTCAGGAGAAGATCTGTGCTTGAGGAGCAAACGCACTCATCTCATCTCATCCCATCTCATCCCATCCATCCATCGGTGAGTTGAGCGTCTCTTCAAGGACTTCATTGACCTCTTGTAGATGTCTGGTTGGTTTTGAGTTTGGAGATGAGTTATTTCTCTCATTTTGACAGGGCTTGTGTGTTCAACTCAAAATGAAAGCCGTCCAATATCTCGCTGGTCTTCTTCTGCTCCTCTTTGTTCAAAAAAGCATGTGCGTCCCACTGCAAGATGACAACACAAGGTCAGAGGAGTCATTTTCCGAGCAAAGCTGTTGTTTTGAGCTAGTTTACTGGTGTACTTAGTGCTTGGTCCATTTTGACAACAGCTCTGCATTTTCAGTTGTAAAAGTGTCCGTGGTTTTGTGACGTACACGGTTTAACACTGGTTTCTCTCCCGGTGACGCAGCACAGAGACGGCAGAGAGTCTCGTGCCGAGGGCTCAGGGCTTCACCACCGTAAAGAGGCATTCTGAGGGGACGTTCTCCAACGACTACAGCAAATACCTGGAGACCAGGAGGGCGCAGGACTTTGTTCAGTGGCTCATGGACTCGAAGAGAAACGGGTAGGCACGATTACGCTGTAATATTGTTTGGAGATTTCTGCTATAAAACATCAACTTTATTCAACTTTTGGTGGAAAAGAAGAATTGAAGTTTGACAAAAATTACAAATCAAATTGAGTAAACATGAAAAATGTAATAACAAATAAGAACAAAACAAATATTTTATATCATTTTATATATACTATAAAAGAAAAATATACATTGGGATATACTGTGTATGTGAAAACAATTTATACAATTTTAAGTTTCCATATAATATATCTATAGTATTATTCTTAAGAATTATATATATATATATATATATATTCTGAGGGCAAAATATATATTTTAAGGTCATGTATATTCTGTTTTTAAGCTTTGTATTTTATATATAATACCATAAAAATACAACACTACAATATGATAAGCAATTATATGAATAATATACAATACCCGTTTCTCTCTTGAAACAAATTTGATTAACTTTTTTGATCCACTATTTTAATATTAAAATAATATATGTATATTAAATAATATATATATATATATAGAACATCATAACATAATATAATAAAACGAGAAGCTTGTGAAGTAACTATAAAATTAAAATGTCCTTTATATGTTGAAATGCAATGCATATGAAAACTTAAAATATGTTGTCTTTTTCACAAAATTCAATATATATATATATATGTATATACATATATAAATAAAATAAAACAATATAGTGTCATTAACATTTATACAACAATTTATATTATTTTATGAAAAGAATGTTTGTAAGATTTCTGTAATAAATCAACTTTATTCAACATTTGGTGTAAAAGAAGAATTGAAGTATGACAAAAATTACAAATCAAATTGAGAAAAGATGAAAAATGTACCAACAAATAAGAACAAAACATAAATAATTTATTTCATTTTATATATACTATAAAAAATTATACAATGTATATTGGGATATACTGTTGTAATATATAAAATAAGACTATATAATGTCATTAACATTTATACAACCATTTATATTATTATATTAAAAGAATGTTTGTAAAAAAAACACATGAAATAAATAATACAAAATGTGATAATATTATATTATATTTTAAGGCCTAATACTAACCGACTTCTTCTAAGCTAACTCAAAATCAAACATTTCATCAATGATTCCTCACACAAACTCTCTCTCCCCCCAGTGGTTTGTCCAAACGTCACGCGGAGGGAACCTACACCAGTGACATCAGCTCTTACCTGCAGGATCAAGCGGCCCAGAACTTCGTGGCCTGGCTCAAATCTGGACAGCCCAAGCAAGAGTAGGCTTCTAGTTCCACCTTCAGTGCCTTAGAGAGTGTGAAAGTGATGGAAATAAAGAAAAAGAGAGAGTGTGTGTGTGAGAGAGAGAGAGAGAGCAAAATTGCTAAAACGACTGCTTCATCATGCCTTCTCCTCCCAAACATCTGTCTCTTTTCTAACGCACTCTGTCCATCCTCACTGCCAAATGCTAATGCTAATAAATAGCGCTGAAACCAGGCTGTGTGCTTCTGGTTATCTTTTTCTGCTAATGTCTTCTTCTATTTCTGGTTCTGCTGTGCTAATCAAACAAATGCTGACTGCATAGATGCTAATCATAACCAAACTTCACATAACTAATACTACAAAATAAACTGATTTCTCAAGAACATGCTAAAGCTAAAAGCGAAACTGTGCTAAACTCAAAGCAAGCCGCAAGCTAACCTGCTAAACTCAACGCAGGCCGAAAGCCAACCTGCTAAACTCAACGCAGGCCGCAAGCTAACCTGCTAAACTCAACGCAGGCCGCGAGCTAACCTGCTAAACTCAACGCAAGCCGCAAGCTAACCTGCTAAACTCAACGCAGGCCGAAAGCTAGCCTGCTAAACTCAACGCAGGCCGCAAGCTAACCTGCTAAACTCAACGCAAGCTGCAAGCTAACCTGCTAAACTGAATGCAGGCCGCAAGCTAACTGCTAACTGTGACTTCATATTCACTGGTTTAAACTTTGAATAAGTGTCATTTGCACATGCTCACAAGTAGTTTATCATATGTACGCAGTGTTGGAACAAACAGAGGCACAAATTTGGGCCGCAGGCGGCATGTAGACGGCAGTTTCACCAGTGACGTCAACAAGGTCTTGGACAGCATCGCTGCTAAGGAGTATTTACAATGGGTGATGAACTCTAAGACGTCAGGGACTAGGTAAAGTCCTCTCTAAAGTGGCTAAAACACTGATAAGATAAAGACACAAGACTATTTTGAATGAGATTCAGTGCAAGAACAAAAGATGGGTCTATTCTGATGTGATTATTTTTTTTTTCTAGTGGCAAACGTGACGGGACTCAATGAAGAACTGTGAGGCTTCCCTGCGAGAGCTTACATTTGGATCCTGAAGGGGGTTCGATCATCAAAATGAATGAAAGCCATATCTTTTAAAGGCAAAACGGATACAACTCTTGAAATCGAAAAGCCATATTAATATTTTTATTTTTTAACATTGAGCACTGTGGTTATTATTTATTTTCCCTAGTGTTAAAGAACATCATGTTAGTTATAACAAAAAAATTGAAATATTTTTCTATAGTTTTGAACTATTTTCTATGTGTGCGATAAAAACAAACTCAGGTGAATGCACTAAACACTCAGGTAAAAAGTGACAATTTACGTGTGCTACCACTGTATCAAAGTACCATGGAAAATGGTGTTTTGCTCTGCAAAATAAACATTTTCATATTCCACCCAAGCCTGTTGTTTTCCTGTTTGAACACATGTGCATTTAGCGCCACCTAACGGATATCTTTAGCAATACACTTGTTTGTGGATTCGGTTTTTTAGAAGTGCAAAGTCATTTACAGCATTTTTTAATTTTTATAATTATTAAAATAATAATGATTAAATCATTTTTAAATGATTTTATAATTAAACAGTAGTTACATTTCTGAAATGAGCAAGATTACTAAATAAATTAATAAAATTGTTTAACTTATTTACACATTTATTTTGTTGCCAACTTTAATGTAGTAATCATCTGTTATTATTATTGTGCCATAATATTATTAATATTGGTTTAAGAAATTAAATCTAAATATGAAATATTAATCAGTATTTATTAATGTTACTCTTTTTCAATTGATCAGAGATGTAAAGGGAGAGAATTTTTTTTTTTTGGAAAAATAGTAAATTACTTCAATTAAAAAACAGGATCATATAAGCAAATACTATCTTGTGCAGTTTATTCAAACATTTTTTAATTCGCGCATCTTTATATTTCTTAATATTTTGCACTTGCATTAATAAAAAATAGTTACATATATGAAATTAGCTAAATATTTATTTATTTTTATTTTTGTCCGTTCTTTAACATAGAAAGTGTCATTATTGCTATGAATAGGCCATTGATGATTTAAGAGATCCCAAAGTGAAAAATTACACATTATATTCAAATGTTCCAAAAACATTCGATGCAATAGATTTTTTTCTGAAACAAAAATAGAAAGAAAGCTATTAATTATATTAGTGAATTAAATTACGCTAAAAAAAATAAACATTTTATGTGGATATTATAATTCAGACACATTTTTTATCACAGGTGTTTATCACATAGATATATAAATACATATAAACAAAAATTAAGCATAAATAAAGAATTAAAGTTTACGGTCTCGCCACTGCCCTGGCGTCACTTCCTAATCGGAGGGGCGGGGCATCGTGAAGAGGCGTGTTGCGCGCGCTGCGTCATCTTCGTTGCGCACATTCTCTCGAAAGGGCGTAGCGACTTTGCCGGTGTCATTCATTTCAACGCAGAGTGTAACAGCCGTTTTTAACGACTGTTCGGGGAGTTTATACGCATTAAAAGCATGATCATGAACGGAATCCATGCGGATGAGGAGGAGGTCAGAGAAGAGTCGAGCTCCCCCAGCCACAGCCCGGAGAAGAGGAAGCGGGTGATCCGGGTCTGGTGTGACGGCTGGTGAGTGACATCACACACTCATACGGTAATGAACACAAAGTGCGTATGTGTCTCTACAGCATCGTTACAGTGTCTTATAATGTTAGAATTCAACATAAGAAGATCTATTGTAGCACAGAGATGAATTTACCATGGTGTTGTTCTTTTACCACCAAAAAGTACCTTATCGGTATTATGGTGCTGCCAGAGTTATAGTATCACATTGTATTACTGTGGTGCCATGTCCAAAATATTCCGTTAACATGGTAACTTACTTTTCTTCCTTGATAACTTACTTAATTAATTGTTTTTACATTGTATTTTAAAATACCATAGTATTACCACAGATCATGTGAAAACAAACATAGTAGTATAGTGGTGTCCGGTGGCAATGTACTATGATATTTCCCATTGCATTGAATGATTACCATATCTATACAGCGTCGAGAACATAGTATTATCCTTGTAAAAAAAAAAAAAAAAAATCTTTTTAGAGTTGCTTTACAGCATATTTGAACACTGTTTGTATCACTGAATCATTATTTACCTGTTTATCCATGTAAAACTTGAAAACAAGCTGTACTATATAAAGCGTTATGTAAATAAAGTTGACCTAACTGGTTTGTTGTATTTGTATTTCCGTGTCCAAAAATCTAGTACATAATAATACATGGTACTTTTTGGTTAGGAAAGAGGAATGGTCAATTGATATTAGACTTGGTTATTTACTTGGTTAATTACCTTTGGCAGCAGGTTAGTATATGCAACACTGTTGTTATTGATAACTAAAACTGTTGAAAATAATTTTTCGTTTATTGAAAAAAAAGTATATATATATTAGATGGAAACCTTAAATAAAAATTATTAGAAATGTTGCCTTGGCAAATAACTAAAATAAGTAAGTTGAAGTACTAAAATTACTTAAACTAAAAAAATTATTAAAGCTATAAAAAACCCTAAAAACTAATAAAAATGACAATAGTACAAAAAAAAATACTCTAATAGTAAATAAATAATACTACAAAAAAATGATGCAGGCTCAAAAGTTTTCAGGTCATGTGATTTCTGAGCAATATTACAGATAGGAATTATAGAAGTGATATTACATGTGTCTCATGCCTACGCTAATTGTTTATAAAATGCAAAAAAAAAAAAAAATCTGAGTCGCATTATTGTTGCTATTCCATTTGGCGACACTAGAGCCTTAGAAATGGGACGCTTCACGTTTAAAGACGATATATTCATCCAAAATATGAGTTTATGAGTGATGAAATGAAGCTGATGTTATAAATAACCCAGTGTGAAGTGTGGTGCCCAGCAAGGAATCATGGGATATGGAATTGGAGATTATGTTCCCATGTAATCTCATCGGCCCAGCTAATGATATTAATAGGAGAATAGGGCTCGTCCTGGTTAGATAACCCACCGTCTCTAGTTACTCATTTGATTTGGCTTGCATTATTGTTATTTGTTACATCACCTGCGGTTTCTCTGTATCTGAATGCGGGTCATGTTTTTTTTTTTTGACCCTCATTAACTTTTTTTGTGTTTAAAGTCCACATCTGTCTCCACAGCTATGACATGGTGCACTACGGTCACTCTAACCAATTACGACAGGCCAAAGCGATGGGAGATTACCTTGTAGTAGGAGTACATACAGATGGTATGCTTCACACTTCATATTTCAGATCAAGGCTTTGTACTTTACATAAACACTGTAAATCCCTAATATATGAGGAAATGATCGAATATTTTCTATCTCACGTTCAGAGGAAATAGCCAAGCACAAGGGTCCTCCGGTCTTCACGCAGGCCGAGCGTTATAAAATGATACGGGCCATAAAATGGGTGGATGAGATTGTGGAAGGCGCGCCGTACGTCACAACGCTGGAGACGCTGGACAAATACAACTGTGATTTCTGTGTGCACGGAGGTGAGGGGATCCTTTAGATATTTAGACACACATACTAATGATCCATAATCATTTTAATATCTTTTAAGGTGCCGTTTTGTATATAATTTAGTATTTGATAATCATTTGTTTATAGTATACTCTTTGATTCTTAGAATTGTACAGCCTATTTTTGTTAAGTTCCTTTAAGAGTTCTGTAAATTAAGTTATGATTGAAAATTTTCTCACATAAAACATGTTGACGTTTATCAGAATACCCTAATTACTGAATAGGCATAATATTAACATATATGGCCATATGTTTATATGCTAATGGCTGTGATGTCAAAATCATGACAAGTTTTTTGCAGTTTATTCAAGTAAGTGATCTAAGTGGTTAAAGACCTGTACACACCAAGAATGATAACTATAAAGAAAACTATTAGTTTTGTTGTCTGCCACTTTAAGGCAAGAGATATTCTAATTGGCTGTCAATGTTTATCGTTCATTAGCTGAAAAAAAAAACATTATTCACTGTCATTATCTTTATAGTTGTGATGTGGACGTCTCTGTACTTAAAGTGTTAGAAAAATGATTAACTTTATAGTTAGTGATTTTTACATTGAAGGAAAAACCTGTTTTATTCAAAATTTCTCCCTTTAAAGCACACCATAGTTGAAATGTAAGCAAAATGGAATTGAATCTGAAATAAATTCATGTATTTTGCTAGATGACATCACATTGACCGTGGACGGGAAGGATACCTATGACGAGGTGAAGAGAATGGGCCGATATAGGTAAAGTCTAATGGTCCTCAGACATACACCTGTGGCACACCTCTGAATTCTGACCCAGGGATGGGTGTGACGCTTGTCAAAAATGTCGTTTTCGCCAACAGGGAATGTAAACGCACACAGGGAGTGTCTACGACAGACCTAGTGGGCCGTATGCTCCTGTTAACAAAGGCGCACCACAGTAACATTGTACGTATAATTGATCATTTATTTAAGAGTTATGTCAAGTGTTTCTGTCAGTCCCTAACTCGTATTCGCCTCTCTCTCTCAGGATAACACATCTTACCAGCTCCACACGGATAACTTTGGGAAGGTGAGTAGATTTAAGATACTCAGATATAATATATTATTGTATAATTTTTCAATGTCTTTTCATTTTTTCACCTCTGAAACGTAAAAATAACGTACATTTATATTCTCATAGCCCACAAATCATAATCTAGTTAAATACCGATGGATAATAATCAAGTCTTCGACATTATTTTCATTTTAAAATTTTGATTTGCTTGGAAAACTTTAATGGGTTGCTCTTTTTTGTAGTTCTCAATTTTATTTGTTGTTTATGAATTAAAAAAAATATATATATATGTATATGAAGAGTTCAGATGCAAAAGCCTCTAAGTGCCATTTGAAATTTTCTTCTAAAATGACCATTTTAATCAAGCTTGTATATTTAAATTCAGTAATTTCACTTAAATGACAATTAATAGGTAATCTTCATTGTCATTTAAGTTAAATTACTGAACTTAAATATACAAGCTTGATAAAAATTATCATTTTAGAAGAAAATTTCAAATGGCACTTAGAGGCTTTTGCATCTGAACTCTTCATATATATATATATATATATATATGTGTGTGTGTGTAATATATTTAAATGACCAGGAACAAATTTTCCCAGGAAAATCTTTCCACCGCAATCTAAAGTACCATGAAAATTTGTCCGATTTGCACCACAACAGATTTTTAAAAATGGTAGTTGAAATGAAGATTCATCCAATCAAAATGTGGCATGAACTCAACCAATCAGCTACTTCAGCTCACAAGTCCCACCCCCAAAAGTTCTTAAACTTTGAAAAAGTGCTACGTCGCAAGCAGGGACTTTCTGAGGGGGTCATTTTTACTCTGAACTTCATTTAGACCCTAACACACTGAGTACCACCCCAAACTCTCTAAGTTCCTGTGGTGGAAAACATACATTGTTACAAATGCAAAACTGTCTCGTTTATCTGTTCTCCTCAGGGTCCCAAAGGGCACAGTCCTTGGACCGGCGTCTCTCAGTTCCTGCAGACTTCTCAGAAGATCATCCAGTTCGCCTCAGGAAAAGAACCGCAGCCAGGAGACACCATCATATACGTGGCCGGAGCTTTCGACCTTTTCCGTATCCTTTTAAAATCCACTTGCCACTCCATGCTCGCCTTTTGAAGACATCCAGAAAGTCATGAAAATTTCAGTTGCAAGTTTTTAAGCAGAATTTGGGGGAAGCGATTAAAGATGTATTTATGTATTGGCCTTGATTATCTGACCCATATAGACATCGGTCATGTGGATTTCCTCGAAACTGTTCACAAACAAGCAGAGAAACCCTACGTCATTGTCGGACTGCACTTTGACCAGGTGCGTTTCATAACAACAAATAAACACGCACACCCACTTCACAAGAGTTTACAGATCTCTCTACTGTCATTGTGCTGGACAAAAAGGGAAACATTTGCTGTTTTTAATTCAAATTCTGATTGGACCAAAAAACAAATGTAAACCAGGATCGCTCACAAACCAGTTTTACAACGTTTTTGATAGGGCTGGGTAATAAATATTAATTTCTCGATATTAATCGATTCTCATTTTTACGAACCGATATCGATTCTTAAATCTCAAGAATCGATTAGTCATCCTGTTTCATTTGAATGAATGGAACATTGTTTCCAAAAAATCCTTTGTTACTATTGATATGAAACAAAGTATCAATTTTCAAATTACGTCCATTTTCTTTAGAAATTCAAAAACACAAATAGCGTTTTGGCGCTGTGGCGTGAGATCGCTCTGGCGCAGCTCAAGAGAAGCAGCAGCGCTGATCTCACTTCCGGCTTAATAATACCAGTCACAGCGCAAAATAAACATGAATGAGCATCTGAAAGTGTATTAAAAGATAAGAGTACAATCCGTATTGAAATCCGTATCATGTCACATTGATTCGCACAATCAGCGTTTCAACCGTGGAAAGACGTCAGTTAAACAGCTTGTAATCAATGTCACGTATCGTCATATTTACCTCAGAAAACCCACATAAACTCGTTAGTCAGCTAGAAAAAATAACTCTAGAGAGGAGCATTTTGCTAAATATATACACCATACATATGCTTTATAATCTTAATGTTCTTCAATATTTAATGCCTATTTGAATAAATCTGGCATGTTTTTATGACAGCCACCATTTAAATGTTTATATTTCATATAATCTTCTTATTATAAAAATAAATAAAAGTATAATTTAAGTGTTTGTATAGCTACAAAACAGTTCATTATTACCTTCATATTAGGCTAATGAAGCCTATAGGCTACAACTAGACTCCCATAGTTTACAGCATTAGTTAAGAGATTTGATTTCCTTGAGAAAATTTGCCATTTATTGTAACTGATATCCAGAATAATCAATATTGAATCGAAATCGAATCGAATTGCAAGCTTGTGAATCGAAATCGAATCGAATTGTGAAATTTGTGTCAATACCCAGCCCTAGTTTTTGAACTTCATCGCCTCGGATGGGAATGTGTTTAAGTTCCCTAAAATGTAGAATACCATAAACAGCACAGTTATGGTTACTATAAAACTGTGTTAATTTCTACTATAAACCAGAAATTACACAAAATTATAATTGTTCATTTCTATTGGTTATGTAATTGTGTCTGTAACTTATGTGTGAAATAGCAGTTGTGATGTGCAATAAATGTAATATTGTTATTGTCATGTTTATTAAGTGTGTTTATGTAATTGATTTGTAGGAAGTGAACCGCTACAAAGGGAAGAACTACCCCATCATGAATATTCATGAGAGAACTTTGAGTGTGCTGGCTTGCAGAGTGAGTGCCTAATTTCACGTCTCCTCCAATCATTTCTTTGCATTTCGCATAAAGGAGTGCATAACTTACCACCTACATTAACAATTTATTGGTTTGCATAAATTACTGAGTCTTCCAGTCAGTTCTCTGGATTGTGCATAATGTAGCGTCTCCAAATCTGTTTTATTACATTGTTTTTTGTATCCGTGACGCTCTTGTTTAAGAACAATGGGCCACTGTGTTTAGAGAGAGGGAGTGATATTACAAAAAAAGAGAGTGTAGGGGGCAGAAACATCTCAAGGTCAAAAGAACAAATATCACAAGCAATGAAAAAAGTTCATTAGTTCTGCATGTTTGTGAGATGGCCATTAAAAATCATGCACCGTGTGCTAATCCAAACATAACCTAGTTCACAAATCCTCTCGTTCATCCACAGCACACACACTTTCACGTATCAGGCACATAACAGCATACCTAAAGCATGACGTCGCTTCCCTCCCTCACACTGCGATCGCAATGCAAACCGCACGTGCGTGCCTTTCTGAAGACTGTCCCAGGGGATGATGGGAGGTTTCAGAAAGGCTTTAGGATTTTAGAAGTTTTTAGAAGCAATTTTAGGAATTGAGTGCTTTGAACTTAAAAACTCCCTGCGGTGAAAATCAAGTTTTTAATATGCGTTACGACGAACCATCAGGTAAATGTAGCAATTATCTATATTACCATGTTATGAAGAATTTTCCAATGAAGTTCTACATTTTTCAAAGCATTTCTAAGGACGCTGGTTTTTTGAAGGCAGATTGAGATGTTTGTGTAACATTAGCAACACAAGGCTAATCATAACTACAGTTATGCGTCCGACGTTGTAGAGAGCAATACATAAACACTTTATGAGTCTCCGGTTCAAACATATATGGCTGAATTAAACCAGTATTTCCATTTTCTTGCCATCTTGTTGCGTTTATTACAGTAAATTTGAGTGGATCAGGTAGTCCGAGCTAGATGCATGGAGACTAATTTGCATATTTATGGAAGCAAGGGTGTTGAGTTGCATTCAAGTTATTTTAAGGCATGAATAAGTTATTTTCACTGGAAAAAACATTTAAATTTGTAATTTTGGTGATTAAAATGAGTTTTAAGGGATAAAATTATTGACTACATGTGGACTTTAAGGTACTATAGAACTGTAGACCTGGAAATTTTCACTGGAAAAAACATTTATTTTCACTGAAAATAAAAAACATTTAAATATATTATTTTGGTCATCAAAATGAGTTTTAAGGGATAAAATTATTGACTACACATGGACTTTAAGGTACTATAGAACTGTAGACCTGGAAATTTTCACTGGAAAAAAACATTTAAATATGTAATTTTGGTGATCAAAATGAGTTTTAAGGGATAAAATTGACTACACTTGGACTTCAAGGAACTATATAACTGAAGACCTGGAAATTTTCACTGGAAAAAAACGTTTATTTTCACTGGAAAATACATTTAAATATGTAATTTTGGTCATCAAAATGAGTTTTAAGGGATAAAATTATTGACTACATGTGGACTTTAAGGAATTATAGAACCAGAGAACTAATGTTAGAACTTGGCAAACTAGACCTGGAGAACTTTGTGAATTTGGAGAACTCTGAGAACTTAAAACCTAAAGAAATGAAAAGTTAGAGAATGTAGAAACTAGACAATGTAGAACTTTGGAACTTAGAACTAAAGAAATTTGTGATCTTGGAGAACTCTGGAAAATTGAAAGGTAAAAAACCCTGAAAAGTTAGAGACGGTAAAATTTAAGGTTGAAGTGTAGAACTTTAGTACTTGGAGAACTCTGAAAATCTAAATCCTAAAGACATTACAACTTAAGTTAGAACTATAAAACTGGAGAATTTCTAGAAAGTAGAACCTAAAGCAATTACAACTTAAAGAATGCGGAACCATAGAACTGTAGACCTTGATGAACTTAGAACCGGAGAACTTATGTTAGAACTTGGCAAACTAGAACTGGAGAACTTTGCGAATTTGGAGATCCCTGAGAACTTAAAATCTAAAGAAATTAAAAGTTAGAGAATGTAGAACTTTGGAACTTAGAACTAAAGAAATGTGTGATCTTGGAGAACTCTGGAAAATCGAAAGGTAAAAAACCTGAAAAGTTAGAGACTGTAGAATTTAAGGTTGAAGTGTAGAACTTTAGTACTTGGAGAACTCTGAAAATCTAAATCCTAAAGACATAACAACTTAAGTTAGAACTATAAAACTGGAGAATTTCTAGAAAGTAGAACCTAAAGCAATTACAACATAAAGAATGCGGAACCTGGGCAGCGTTGAACTTTAGAACTTTTAATTTCTTTTAAGTTGTACATTTGCAGAGTTCTCCAAGAACTTGAAGAACTATTGAACTGGAGAATTTCTCTAAAGTAAAACCTAAAGAAGTTACAACTTCAAGAATTTAGAACCTAGACCGTTTAGAACTTGCTGTTCTAGAAGAATTTACTGTAGAACTTTGAGTTGAGTTTCTAATTGTTCATTTAGGCTGTGAATAACCGATTCTCTTGTGTTCAGTACGTGTCAGAGGTTGTGATCGGGGCTCCGTACGCAGTAGGAAAAGATCTTCTGGATCACTTTAAGGTACAGTACTAAAGCAGTGCAACTTTACATTGTTCATTCATTGTGGTGAATAAGCAACTAGTTTCGATTTAAGCCTCTTCCAGACACAATAACACAATAAAAGGCTTTGAGTGTGAAGAGAACGTGGTTTGGGTGATTCACACAGTACGATATTGAGGCATAAAGCTGTGTGTGTGTTGTGTACTGCTCTGGGACAGCAGCCAAATTCAGAGGCTTTAGTGACAGACCACTATTTCAGCAATTCTGTGTTGTTGTTCTCCAGGAACAATCCAGAGATTTACTGCTCGCCTCTTTAACCAGAAACCCTCAGACAGTTACAGAGAGTTCAATCGCACATTATAGTTTAACTCAACAGAGAGCTTGGGACATTTTTCTAAATAATTACAAAGGGCGCAATTATCAAATTATTGGGTGTTTTCTGCACTATTTAGTACATGTAGGTTAATTTACTATGGATTTATATATTGGTGCATATAATAAAATGTGTATATATACAGTATCTCACAAAAGTGAGTACACCCCTCACATTTTATCCCAGCAACAACCCTGTGCCCAGGAGGATTAAAGCAGTGCTAAATGTTGCTCACACAAAATATTGACACTTTGGGGACAGTTTGGACATTAGGGTGTACTCACTTTTGTTGTCAGCTATTTTGACAATAATGGCTGTATGTTGAGTTCTTTTCAGAAGACAGTAAATATATATTGCTATACAAGCAGCACATTTACTACTCTAAAATAAATCCAAGTTTCATTTCTATATCATTTCTATATTTTCTAAATATGAGGGGTGTACTCACTTTCGTGAGATACTGTATGTACACACACACACACACACTAAATTTCTATGTATATCAAACAATTTTATAAAATATAATATAATATATATATATATATATATATATATATATATATTTACTAGTGACATTTTTTTCTTATACTTTATAAAATTTTACGATATACATAGAAATTTGGTTCTGAAATAATTATGGAAGAGTTAATATCTGTCATTATCTGCTTAATTTTAATAAATGTTTTAATTAAGCAGAAAATAATGTTTCTTTTTCAGTTTCTAAGTTTCTTTTTTCATTCTTTTTCAGCACTAAAATTATATCCATCTTTTACATTACAATATTTTGAAACCTGAATTTAATACATTTTATCATCGTTTTTCTATGTTTTACGCAGAAAATGTAATTTTATTTTTTTTAGTTTCTAAGATTTTCCATTATATTACCATTCCTTTTTTCCATTATTTATTCAGTGACAAATTTTGAAAATTTAATCTTTTTGTTTTTACATTTTGAAATGTTAGATATACTTGTAATGCTTATAATTAATCTTATAATTTTTAAAAACGTATTAAGCAGATACTTTTTTTTCTGTGTATTCAGTGTATTATTTAAGTTTACTCTTTTCCATTATATGTTATCATCAGTACCAAATTTCCAAAGCACTGAACTGATTTTAATCTTTCTGTCTAAACTAATCTTTTTATTTTTATTTTAATACCTGACTTTAACAATACCTGAATTTATATATCTGATATTGATAATTATCTGATCATCTGAAAGTGTCTCGGTATCGTAACATTATCCACAGCAGAATCTGCATTCGTTTATCTCCAGCTGACTGTGTTTGTGTCTGACTGTAGGTGGATCTGGTGTGTCATGGGAAGACGGAAGTGTTTCCCGACAGCGACAGTACAGACCCTTACGATGTGAGTAAAGTCTTCTAACATGCATCATCTCTGAATTATCTTCTTCTCTATAAACCCTGTTTTCAAGCTGTTTCTCTCTTCTCAGGAGCCGAAGAAGCGAGGTATTTTCCGCATCTTAGACAGCGGCAGCAATCTGACCACTGATGACATCGTGCAGAGAATCATTGAGAACAGGTGTGAAAAATAATACAAAATATGAAAACGTTGCTCGCTTAAAGTGTTTACGAACATATGCAAATCTCTCTTTTTGTCCGGTAGATTGCAGTTTGAGGCCAGGAACCAGAAGAAGGAAGCGAAAGAGATGGCCATGATCGAGGCTTTGAAGCAGAAAGATGATTCGCTGAAGACCGAGGCGGCTCTCGCGAAGAATTAACCGAACTATCCAAACCGAACAAATCAAGGGGTTCGACGTAGAACGAAAATTGCCCCCGGACCGTTAAAAAATGCCTCGATTTACGAACAGTGCCCGCATTTTAATGAACATGTCGGAACACGGACTTGCTTTTATATGTTGTACGACTCTTGTTTGATGGCAACTACACTTTTAATGGTACCAAATAATTTTGCGCCATTTTACGAGGGATTATGGGAAAATCGTGTTTTGTTTTTCTCAGTTGGTGATCCATCCGCACGTATTCGTAGATGAGCAGAGAAATGGTTTGTGGAGGAACACTTCATGTTGACTACGTTGGTATGTGTAAGACTAATTGGGTTTTATTCGGGCATTTTTCTTTAAAATTTTGTTTTTTATTTGGGTGAATCTCATGGAAACAAATCCAGGTCACATTTACCCCAAAATCAAAAAAAATATTTGTGCATAAAAATAGCAGTTTTAAGATTATTAAATGTTTTTGCATTGTGACATTATTTTTAAAATTTCAAATCATTTCCATCCATATTCTCATTACCATAATACATTTGAATATTTTGCACATTATTTTCAGTATTGATTCTCATTATATACATATATATATATAAATGCTGTAATACAATGATAATTTTTGTATAAATTAAGGATTTACTACCATATATTAATCATTTACGATATACTATACTAATATCTATATATATATTTCTATATTTGGGGTAATGAGATTTTGGCTAATGGAAAAATTGGCAAAGTTCTTATCTGAATAATAATCTTCAGCAATCTTTTTAATGGTCCTAATGTGTGTGTGTGTGTGTGTGTGTGTGTGTGTGTGTGTGTGTGTGTGTGTGTGTATCAGTAAAATGTGATCTGGGTATGTTTTGACAGGCTTTACCCCGGTATCTTTTAATCTAGTGGTGCTGTTGTAGTTTTACCCGTCTCATCATAACTAAGTTTGATGCGTGTGTTGTGAAAAAAAAAATTCAGAACTGAAGTTTTGTCGAATATCGTTCCATATGTTGTTCACAGTCACATACTGTATCTGGCATTTTTACTGTTATTAATTTCTTTCTCATACCTTTAATTGTTGTGAAGTGATCAAAATCACAACCAAAGACTGACCTCAGGTGATTCTTAGATGTCAGGACGATGAGATGTACAAAATGCATCGATAGTTTGTCACACTTTCATTCATTTTAATGTACGACATAAATATTCTTTATCTTTTTGCAGTTTTATCACCTGTTTCTGTTTTGAATGCATTACGAAGCACATTGTTTTTAAAGAAATCTGTATTTTTAGAGTGAATTGCTGTGAAAAAACACTAATTTGAAGTCTCTTCGTCACAGATGTGAGCAGAAATGTTAAGTGACCAATTCTGAGTGTACCTTTAGATGCTGAATGTTGATGGCGTTATTGTCTTCAGGCAATCTTTAACTTATTGGATCTCATCCCATAACCAGTGAATCGTCAAAACAATTATTTTCACAATAAAAAAAAGTATCAAAACATGTGTCAATGTATCAACAGTTGAATTTTTAGAGAAGACTAATGGTTTTCAATGTTTTGTTTTCCTAATCAATATTTATTGAGGAGTTTATGTGATTTTTGTACATAAACACAATGTGAAGAAAAGCATAATGCACTATTGTACAGCACGTTAGGTTAATTTTGTGTAAAAACATTAAACTATTAAGAAAGTGTAATATTACCTCAAATATTATTTTTCTCCTAAGTTTTAGATTTATCTGAGATCCCAACTGCCATCAATTACTAATACGTGTACTAATCAAAGTTTAGGTTAATACTTGATACAAAATGTATGTTTTTTTTTTGTTTTTTTTTTTGAATAAGTACATGTTTTAGTTTTGTTGTGTATTATATTAAAAACTATTTAGTGCAATTAACCCTTATATTTTATTTAAAATTTCATATATTTTATTGGTGATATGCTATATATATACGATATACTTCATTTTTGTTTTATTTGTGTATAATTCATTTTTTTTATATTATTAATGATTAATTAATTTATTAGTTTATCTAACTGAATTAGTACATTTAATGTTATATGGATTTCAGGGACTGTCCGCTTTTTCGCACAGCTCGTGCGTTGGACGAAACCCATCTCAGGTGACAACGTTCCACAAACATCACGTCACTTCCTTCCTAAAGAAAGCGGACACCCCCCAAAAAGCAAAAACGCTCTGTGACTACACTACACACACCATTTAGCTGACCCGTAATAAACAGGTAGTGTTGTGTTGTGGATTAGGAGTGTATGCGCGGCGTCAGTGTTGAGCTCTCACACGCACGAGCGCCCAGTCTGACGAAACTAACCGGCAACTGACGAATTTGAAACTTTTTTCCCCTCTTTCTTCCTGTCCGACCGTGTCTATCCCAGTTTGTCTCTCTTTAACAATAGAGTTAGATTTCTCCAGCTCCAAAAACACGCGCAATTGACTTTGGTGTCATTTTTACGCGTTAACCGGGACTTTGGATAAGAGCGCGCGGGATCTCACCGGGATGTTTTCACGCGACTTTAAACGTTCCTCTTCGATTCCACCCGTGGTCTTGGGATTTCTGCTGGATCTTTAGCTCTTTAGGAAAGACATGAGCTCTGGATATGGGTCTGTGTCTGGGCTCAGAGGTGACAGAGGAGGGAAAGAAGGCGAAGATCCACAGCTCGCAGATAGACAGAGATCTGTACGAGTACGCCAAGAGAGAGATGAACGTGGTGAAGATCCTCATGCTGGGTAACACAGCTCTCGTCCTGATGTTTGCTCATCTCCCCATTGCTTTTAGTTGAAATAACATGGATTTTGATGTTTACATGGGCCTACTTGAACGTTAGACGTGTAATTTTAGGTAAATAGTTTACTAAGCTTCAGTTAATGAGTTCAAGCAACAAATATGAGATTGCAATTGGAAGTTTATTGGTGTACATAGCAAATCTCAGTTAAAACTGAGAATTTGCACCTCAGATATGGGTTGAACCTGAAGCTTGTATCTGATTCTGTGCTGTTATTAAACATTTGGGCTGAAATCTTCAAGTTTATATGTTAAAACCTCATATCTAAAATGCTGTAGGCTCAAACTAGACATTTGGGCTACCAACCGAAAAAGGTATTTTTTCATGAACTATCATGGTTAAACATTTGACACCTAATCTATGTAATCCTGTAGGACTATTTATGTAATGTTCTTTGGTTTCAGGTAATAACTAAATACTACTTTGGTCATTTTATGGTCCTTTTTTTGATGTAGGTGCTGCAGAAAGTGGGAAAAGTACATTGGTCAAACAGATGAAGATTATCCACAGTCATGGATTCACCAAACAAGAACTAACCAGTTTTAAGGTAATGAATTTTTTCCACACACTGGATGCCCACCAGTGTAGAAGGGTTATTGCGTTAACATTTGTTCTTATCTGTACTACTACTGTATTTAGTCAGTTTTCTCTGTACTTCCTCTATCATTTGGTAAATCAAGCCTCTCTGTGTGTGTGTTTGGGGATTATTAAAAGTTTAAGGGTTCACTGGTTCAGCTGTGAAACATGACCTCAGTTGAACGGAAGACTGGATCTTGCCTCAGCATTTTTTTTTTGTTCAGTTAGGAAGAGACAAAGGAGAGGGGGAAGGAAAAACAAAAAAGTTTGTGAAGTTACAAACTGTAAAATTTTCAACTTCCGTGCACATTTTCTTTCAAATTTGTCCCAATAATATATAAGTTTATCAGCGCAGCACTTCCTCTAAACTCAACCATCTCTTTTTTTGACCTGTCACTCGCAAGTGTTACCATGACAACAATGTGAAGCCACACACTGGCTCCTTTAGACTAACCTGTGGACTTGTATGCCGGATCGCCTTGGAAACAGAGCGGACACTGATTGGCTCATTCATTGTAAATCGCAGCCAGCAGAGTGTCTGAGCTGAGTTCTCAACATGCTCATTAGCCCTGGGCTGGTAGCGCTAAAACCGCAGTCTTTGACTGTCATTTTGGGGCTAAATGTCATCTTTGTGAACAACAATAGTTGTTATTCAATCCAGTTCTTCAGTTAACCAAAAAGACCCTAGGCTAGGGGCTTGGCAGTATGAATGACAGTAATTTGATATCACGATAAATCATATATACATGACGATATTGTTATTCTTGGTCTAAAATTCAATGGAAATTAAGAAAAAAAAACATTAGTAGTAAGTTACAAAAGGCTATTTTATTGCTACATATAGACATTACAGTTCAGCTTGCAAAAATAGACGCATTATTTCATATAGATCAAACTTTGCTGGGCCGAATACAGAGCCTTGAGGTACCCCGTACTCAAAACGCTACTTAAACATGACTTTACTACAAATTTAGGCTTTGTATGACCTCTTTTAGCTTGTGAGTGACAGGTTAAAGAGGTGTACTGTGAGTTTGTTGACTTTAGAGAAAGTTCACACTGACTGTCGAATGCACAGATAACGGCTAACTTTTTTTTTTCCTTAGCTTGTCTTTAAGAGAATGCTACGGTATTTCGATACTTCACGTTTAATAAAAGCAGCTTTGATCCTTTGGGACTCTGGAATCCATCTAATATTTGTGCAGTGATGTTTATCAAACTAACTGAGCATTAGAGCACATGTTTCTAGTCAGGTCTTTCTCCAGTTGCTTTATAAATCAGCTGAGCAACGAGTTGTCCGTTGTATCTCCTGTGAAGTGCCAGGTGCAGATCCGCATGTGTGCTAGCTTGATTTAAACTGAGACTTTATGTACCATGTTCTCTTCATTAAACCTTCCCTCAGGGTCTGTTTGTGTTGGTGACACTTTTCAGTGTGCTTGAATTAGATTGATGTGCTGAGAATGTACCAGTGGGGTTTTTGAAGCGCCTCGGGGAATACTTTAAAACCCCAATAACCCCCCATTATTTCCAGGCAAATGCACAGGGATTGGTCAGGATGGTTAACTATTTGACTTGTCAACGACTAGTCTTTTTTTATGTTGATTTTTAGTGACAGGGGGATGAGTCTCAGAACATATTAACAATAACAAACTGTATTGAGGACTATGGTGGTTGCTTGCTTGATTTTTGTTGTGTGATGTGGGTTTATTGGCCTTTGTCAGCTGATATGACAACATTGACCACCAAACAATGGGAAACCATGAGCAAACTCTTTAAATAAACACTTCCCAACACACACACCCTTTTTGGGATGGAATCATCTGTGATTTCGCCAGCAGGACTTCCGTTATCTTTAAACAAAACAAAAAGAGTCGAAATGTGGGTCGAATGTAATATTGTACAGTGTCATACATACAACAGAAATGAAATACCCAGTCAAAACATTGGGTCTTTATAAAAAACTGTGTTAAAATTATGCGCTAGGGATGGGCAACGATTAATCGCGATTAATCACATCCAAAATAAAAGTTTGTGTTTACATAATATATGTGTGTGTGGTGTGTATAATTAATTTGTATGTATAAATACCCACACATGCATGTATATATTTAAGAAAAATGTGTTATTAATATATCAAATATTTATTTTATATATATAATATTTATTATGTATAAATGTATATAAAGGATGTACATGCAAATATTTCTTAAATATATACATTCATATGTGTTTATTTATATATACAAATTAATTATACACACTACACACACACATATTATGTAAACACAAACTTTTATTTTGGATGCGATTAATCGCGATTAATCGTTGCCCATCCAAATGATATATTTATGATTATTTTTCAAGTAAAACATACTTTTAAGTATATTCAATTTGATATTTAAATTATGTATAAATATCCAGTAATTATATATATATTTTTAACAGGACGATTTATTCTCTGTCTAAATTTTAATTTCAAACAGTTTTTTGACACTTTTTTTAAACATTAGATTATACCATATTTTAAAAAAATGTACTTGGAAATTTTTTTAAATGTAAAAGTAACTCATTTCATGTAATGACACTTTAGCTGTTGCCATTTATATGGATAGGGTTTCATGTGAATTCTAAACTGAAATCACTCCTTAGGGTTTTTTTGTTGAAAAATTGGAGATTGATGACTGTCATTGTCCTACTTATTGTGAGGCGGTAATGTAGCGGGTCATTTTTCAAACATTTTATATTACTTTGTCTGTATGTGAAAAGGCAGGTTTTTACTAACATCTAGACATACCATAAAAATTGATACTTATTTCTTATAACATTCATTAGTTCTGTAAAGTGTAAGGCATTGAAACTGAATGACAAAGTGTGAAGTATTTGACCCAATGGAGATCTCTAGATCTGATTAATGTTAAACTAGCCATGTCACTGCATAGTTTGTGGTCAGTCACTGTGCTATAAAACTTTGACTGGAAGAACAATGTTTGTATTTGCACCACTGCAATTAATGAATGAACCCAACAGTGGTTTAAATCTGTTTGCAGAAAGGGAGGAATAAAACCGCAAGTACCAAATAGCATTAGGCTAACTTCTCCCATTGTTCTAGATAAACATTATCACCCTTAATCTAAAAATAAACATCACCCTTAAAGTAAAGGATGTCATACAATAGCCACATTTTGAAGTAAACTTAGACAAGCCTAGTTTGAGTCACGTCTTGAGTTCGGGATACCTCAAGGCTCTGTATTCGGCCCAGCCAATTTTGATGTAGATCAAATGAACGGATTCATTTTTAAAAGCCAATCTGTAATTTTTTTTTTTGATATGCTGAACTGACCTCTCCCATGCCTGTGTTTTTCTCTTCAAATGTATGTGGCCAGTCACAAGTCCATTTTGTGCTTCACCAGTTTTTGTTGGACGGTTGCACAAAGGGTCGTGCTTTTTGCGCACACATGCATTCATTTGTACAGACCTATAATTATGGCTAGTTTCACATTGTACACAAGTTTGCAGACATGGGCACAGTCTGTAATCAGACTGGCCTTGGTTGACTTGGACGTAGTGTCGCATAAGGGCGGACTGTTGACTGTCAGAGAGAGGCCAGGGAAGGGTGTGGTGGCCTGTGGTGTGTGAAAGGGAAAATATGACGTGTTACTGACAGGTAAGAACTGGGACTTGTCCTGACCTGAATGTCATAGGAGTGTCTTTTTCTTAATCAGTTCGTTATAAAACTCTTATACTGAACTGTCACTGCGGTCTTGAACCACACTGCGGTGTCCCCTAGTCAAGTTGTCTTTCCTGTTTCCTCTTTGTGTTTCTCACCATAGATTTGCCTTAAATTTAACATAAAATTGCATTGGCAACATATTTTAACTAAATCACAACCATTCAAAAGCTTGAATTTTATCTGTTTTATTACAGTAAAAAAAGTTATATTGTCATATTATTACCATTTAAAGTAACTGTTTTCTTTTTAAATACAAGTGTGTGTGTACGCTGTAAAAAATATTGTTGGTTAACTTAAAAAAGTAAGTAACCTGGTTGCCTTAATTTTAAGTTGGTTTAACTGCACTGTAAAAAAATATTTTCAAGATTTGTTATCACAACATATTTTCTTGTGTCAAATCAACTTTATAATAATTTATTTAGTTGAGATAACTTATTATTTTGAGTTTCTGATGGTTAAATTAATCGACTTCATTGTATTAACTCACTTTTTCCAGTTCAATCAACTTAAAATTTTAAGGCAACCCAGGTTACTTACTTTTTTAAGTTAAATCAACAATATTTTTTTACAGTGTGGAAAAAGGAGGAGAACTAAATAAATTAAGTTGATTTGACAAAAGAAAAAATGTTGTGATAACAAATCTTGAAAATATTTTTTTTTTACAGTACGTCTACCTTATATAAAATATTACCCCAAACTTTGGAAAGGTTGTGTGTATTGTCATACGTTAATAAAGATTACATGTACGTCAGATGTTCACAAATACACACACAATAGAGCCATTAGTATTGCGTATCTGGTGACCCTTTTTATGGCAAGACTTCACACAACTCGCAGCTGGGTTTCATGCTTTCATATCCTTCACCTCCCTCTGACTCGGGTTTCTATGATGAAGTGGTAAATTCTCCTTTCCAAACGTGACATCAAGAAGTAATATGAGACTGGAGTGCCGGTGTTGGTGTCGGTGGTCTTGACCCAAATGTAGTTATTGTAGAATGTGTTGTTCTTTTCCCAAGATTCTGTTAAGCTCTTTGACTTGCCTGGAATTTTAGGAAGTTGTAATCCCTTCAGGATTTTACACGACTAGAGATCTAGAATTTGTTGTTGTGTTCTGGAACTCAAAAGATGTGTAGATTCTTGAAAATCAATAGTTGATTCTAGAATTCTGAAAATAGTTTATAATCATTTACAGACCCAATCCAAACTAAGGAAAATAAACAAAAAAGATATTTTCAAGATTATGTAAGCTGCTTATTGCATATTATAGTAAAAGTGTATTGTGACAAAAAGGGCATGGTTTCCATGTTTTATGGAGACTTTCCACAGACATGATGATTTTTATACTTTAAAACTGAACATTTTATCCCCTAAACCTACCCATCACAAGTGTTTCTGTATTTTTACATTAAAAAAACAACAACATATAATATGATTTATTAGCCGTTTTCCTCATGCGGACCAAAAAATGTCCCCATAACGTAGGGAATACCTGGACCACACACACAAACACTCCTGCTAGGATGTTTTGCACTTATCCTTTTCCACAAGAATAGTTTCATAGTTCTGAAGTGTGTGATTCACTCCCGAACTTCACCTCCTGCTTCACTCTAGTGCACTTTTATATGTGTGTTTGCAACAACAGGAATTCAATATATTGTAAGTGCATCATCTATCCAAACCACAAAACTTCATGAACACAGAAAGGCTTTTCGGCGTTCACTCTTCCCAGGAATGCTCTGCGCCTCTGATCTATGGTCCAGCAAACAAAAACTGTTCAATAAAGGGCAGGAATGCGTTTACTTTGGCCAAAGAGATAGGGGCGGTAAAAGGGGAAGCATTTGAGCACAACTCGAGTGGATGGGCGGCTGAAAGTGTGAAAAGAGAAAGGCTTTGAGTGGCACACTCGTGGACGTGGACTGATTTTGTGTAGTGTCAAACTTTTTGTAAAAGTTTGTAATTAAATCATAATTTATCTTATTTCCCTTCTTAAAAGACTTCTGGTCATACTGTGCTCAATCCTTCATGTTAATAAAGTAATATATAATAAAAAATAATATGTAATTATCTTTTAAATGTATTAAATAATTTTAATATTTCATATATTAAAATATATTTTAATATATAATATATATTCATTCTATTTCGGTATAAATGTTAAAATAATAAAACAAATTTTATAGAATTTTAATAGAATTTTATTTTTTATAAATTTTATAGAATTTTAAATTAATTATAAATAAATAAGTGATACAATGTATGTTTTAATTACAATTTTTTTAATATTTGTTGTGTGCATCAGTATTAAAATTAATTAAAAAAATTATATAATATTATATTAAAATATTTCATTAAAATCAGTATAAGTAATTAATGAATTATTAAATAATTATCTTTAGTTACATATTTGTATGTATCTTATATATGCATTTATTTATTATTGCGTATATTATTTATAGTCCTCCATTTAGTGTTTTTACTCATTGAAAATCCTATTTCGCTTAAACAGTTATTGTTGCAATATGTATGAAAAAAAGTGAATGATTGCCAATGCCATTTTGTGAATCTTAAGAAATAAATTATGGTAATCCAAAAAGCACATTGAGTTGCAGCCTAGCGTTAGATCGTCACGCTGCGCTTTCTGTCGGCAATAATGGCCATTTCCTGTCACTCAGGTGGACATGAGACAGAAAAGACCTAAATTAATTGAGCGGAAATGAATTCAGGAAATGTCCCAGTGACAGGAAGTGGATGTGTTTGGTTCGATGCACACACAATGCGACTTGTTTCTGTCACAGATCAGTGAGAGGGTTCTTGGGTAATGCTTTCATTTTTGGAAGTTATTTGCATTTGAAGGGACAAAGACGTTGAGTCTCAAGAGAAAGAACTCAAAATCAAATGAATATGCTAAGAATATGAATATCATGTTTTGTTCTTATAAAATAAATCGTCATCTCTTTTCATACATCTACTGTTCCAGCCTGCGGTGTTGGATAACCTCCTGACCTCTATGAAGTTTGTCCTCCATGGAATGGGCGTCCTTCGAATCAACCTCGCTAACAGCAAGAACAAGGTCTGTGCTCGACTCTTTCCATTATACTGTGGAAGAATATAAGTATATGTATATGTTTTTCCATTTAGTTGTTAGTTCCCTGGTTAAACTGCTATTCAGACTCACTGTAAAGAAACATTGTTTCTGTTTTATTGTTTGCAGTACTTACATGGTCCACTAGGTGGCGGCATCTTTTCAGAACTAGGGATGTGAATGCAAACATACAGTCCAAACTAACCTGACAGTCATTCAGCAGTGTGTTATTAGAAGCCACCCTCGGTTCCGGTGTGTTCCAGACATGTGTCTCAAACAGTTATTATCTTGTTCCGGACGCACCAAACGGCACAATGAAATATGACCGGGGTGTAGGGTCGGCTTCATCAGGTCTTATGATGAGCACCGTACTGTAATTAGACAAATCAGAACAATTGTTCTTTAGTAACAGTGCTAAAGACGTAGATGTGTTGGTCACACTTTGTTCTAGTTGTTAAAATGTTATGTTTTATGCTTATAAACCCTTGCTCCAATCTCTCATCTTAAATTTCCTTACTTAGCCAACCCCTAAATAGATATAGATCACAAAGGGTTGGCTAGTCATGCAAATACTGACTAATCTGGATGGCTAGTTTTGATATTTTAAAGGGTTAGTTCACCCAAAAATGAAAATTCTGTCAGTATTTACTCACCCTCATGTTGTTCCAACCCCGTAAGACCTTCGTTCATCTTCGGAACACAAATTAAGATATTAAGATATTAAGATCGCTCCTGCATACAGTCCATAGGCTTCTTGAGGGACTGGCTCTTGCTGTCCCCGAAAAGTCATTAAAGACATCGTTAAAATAGTCCAAGTGACTACAGGGGTTCAATCTTAAGTTTATCAAACGACGAGAACACTTTTGTGCGCAAAAAAAACAACAAAAATAACGACTTTATTTCAACTATTCACTTCCTTCAACATGGGCCTGTAAGTCAGTTAACGTAGTGTGATTGCGTAGAGCTACGTCACACGTAGGCTCACTATTGGCCGACGCTGGTCATGTGTGTGTGATGCGTGTGACGTACAATAACAGAAGCTTACGCTATTAAACTAGTAACCTGACTCGCGCAGAGGGAGAAATAAACGAATAGTTGAAATAAAGTCGTTATTTTTGTTGTTTTTTTGCGCACAAAAGTGTTCTCGTCGTTTGATAAACTTAAGATTGAGCCACTGTAGTCACTTGGACTATTTTAACGATGTCTTTAATGACTTTTCGAGGACAGCAAGAGCCAGTCCCTCAAGAAGCCTATGGACTGTATGCAGGAGCGATCTTAATATCTTAAATATCTTAATTTGTGTTCCAAAGATGAACGAAGGTCTTACGGGGTTGGAACAACATGAGGGTGAGTAAATACTGACAGAATTTTCATTTTTGGGTGAACTAACCCTTTAACAGCAGTGCTTTAATTAGCATGCTAACCGCATACTAAGCTTTATATGTTTGATATTTTACGCAATAAAACATTTAAAGTTCTTAAAATTGAGAAAAGTTCTTGAAAAAATTTTCCGCCGACTATCAAATGTTGTATTTATCCTTGTTTATCCATGATATTTCTCCAGGTCCACGCTCATTCCGTTCTCTCGTGTGGCCGTTGTTTTGACGAAGACCAGATGTTGTTCCCGTTCATAAGCCACGCCCTCTGCTGTTTGTGGGCGGATCAGGGGGTGCGGTCGGCAGCAGTGCGTGGATACGAGTATGAACTCAATGACTCGGCACTATAGTGAGTAACACTTCTGTAATTGGGTTAATTAGCCACTATCGCTAATTAGACATTAGCGCAAATGCAGTTATCACAGCAATATCTGTTATTTGCTGTCAATTGCTCAGCTTGTTTTTTTGACCAAGAGTTAACATTAGGATAATATTAGCCTCCGTTGTTGTTTTTTTCAGTTAGCCTCCGTTGTTGTTTTTTTTTTCAGTTAGCCTCCGTTGTTGTTGTTTTTTTTCAGTTAGCCTCCGTTGTTGTTTTTTTTCAGTTAGCCTCCGTTGTTGTTTTTTTTTCAGTTAGCTTCCGTTGTTATTTTTTTCAGTTAGCGTCCGTTGTTGTTGTTTTTTTCAGTTAGCCTCCGTTGTTTTTTTTTTCAGTTAGCCTCCGTTGTTGTTTTTTTTCAGTTAGCCTCCGTTGTCGTTTTTTTTTTTCAGTTAGCCTCCGTTGTTGTTTTTTTCAGTTAGCCTCCGTTGTTGTTTTTTTTCAGTTAGCCTCTTTGTTGTTGTTTTTTTTCAGTTAGCCTCCGTTGTTTTTTTCAGTTAGCCTCCGTTGTTGTTAGGCATTTCTCTTTCAGTTAGCTTCGGTTGTTTTTTTTCTCTTTTAGTTAGCGTCCGTTGTTGTTTTTTTCCAGTGAGCCTCCGTTGTTGTTGTTTTTTTCCAGTTAGTTTCGGTTGTTTTTTTCTCTTTTAGTTAGCCTCCGTTTTTCTTTTTTTTCTTTTTTCAGTTAGCCTCCGTTGTTCTTTTTTTCAGTTACCCTACGTTGTTGTTTTTTTGAGTTGCCTTCTGTTGTTTTTTTCAGTTAACTTACGTTGTTTTTTTTCTCTTTCAGTTAGCATCCATTATTGTTTTTTTTCATTTAGACTTCGTTGTTGTTAGGCGTTTCTCTTTCAGTTAGCTTCGGTTTATTTTTTTTTCTCTTTCAGTTAGCCTCCGTTTTTTTTTTTTTTTTCAGTGAGCCTCCGTTGTTGTTGTTTTTTGAGTTGGCTTATGTTGTTTTTTTCTCTTTCAGTTAGCCTCCGTTGTTTTTTTATTTATTTAAGCCTCTGTTTCAT
Organism: Pimephales promelas; assembly: GCF_988280905.1. Classification (NCBI taxonomy): domain Eukaryota; kingdom Metazoa; phylum Chordata; class Actinopteri; order Cypriniformes; family Leuciscidae; genus Pimephales; species Pimephales promelas. The sequence continues at coordinate 7,489,290 of NC_142770.1, read as the reverse complement.
TTATTTTTTCAGTTAGCCTCCGTTGTTCTTTTTTTCAGTTAGCCTCCGTTGTTGTTTTTTTCAGTTAGCCTCCGTTGTTGTTTTTTTTGAGTTGGCTTACGTTGTTTTTTTCTCTTTCAGTTAGCCTCCGTTGTTGTTTTTTTCAGTTAGCCTCCGTTGTTGTTTTTATTTATTTAAGCCTCTGTTTCATTTATTTTTTCAGTTAGCCTCCGTTGTTCTTTTTTTCAGTTAGCCTCCGTTGTTCTTTTTTTCAGTTAGCCTCCATTGTTGTTTTTTTCAGTTAGCCTCCGTTGTTGTTTTTTTCAGTTAGCCTCCATTGTTGTTTTTTTTGAGTTGGCTTACGTTGTTTTTTTCTCTTTCCGTTAGCCTCCGTTGTTTTTTTCAGTTAGCCTCCGTTGTTGTTTTTATTTATTAAGCCTCTGTTTCGTTTATTTTTTCAGTTAGCCTCTCGTTTTCTGTAAGCTTTTTTTGTTTTTCAGGGTTTCTTCAGGGTTTTGGTGATTAAGAAAAGCTCTCTTGACCGGCTAGAACAAGATAACATAACACATTAAGCTTTTGATCAGGCCTTGAGCAAAGAGGTTACCGACCATGAGATTGGAATGTGTGCCCTAAACGATTAGCATCTCATTTGAATACATTTAAACATGCTCAAATAGGCCAATCATGATCCGTAAAAGGTCGTGAGTGTTTCATTCTAATCTAATTGGTCATTTGACACGGGTGCTAACCCCTAAATCTTTCTCCTATACGCTAAACATTCCACCTTTCAGTTTAGCAAAATGATTCCTCGAAATACTAATATTTTTCTGAATGCATTAAAGATCCTGAACACAGATTACGTCATTCATGTCTAGTTAATGACAAGCGTTTATCTCCTGAAGACATAAAACTGAACGTTTTATCGTTATTCAATGATTTATCGATTTCCTAGGAATTTTGCTCAGGTTTCCCAGTGCCTCCTGATGCAGTCTCCGTAGGCTTCATGTGGGTGTAATGAAACTGATGTGCGACTGCCACTCTTGAGCCATAATGGCCGCTGATCTGTGCCTTGATCCGACACTCCCACTGTGAATAATGGCTGATTAGTGGGATATTCAAACAGCGATTTGTGTAATTACATATGTGTGTGACTGCAAACTAAAACACCAGGAGGCTGATTATTTAAATGAAACAGTGAGGGTCACCCATGTCGCAGACGTGTGGTGTGTGCCACAGCAAATGAACCTCAAACGCTGCAGCGAGGTGTGTGTGTGTGGTAGCTCATAAACGGCAATTAGAAAACCGTCAAACCTCAAAGCCTAAAGCCTTTGCCAGTTGATGTATATATATCCTGCAATCCATGCTGGGACGTAACACAATGGAGGTTTTACATGATAGCTTGTCTCTTTGATTAGCACGCAGGACACTTAGAGATCATTGGAAAGAATGAGGAAAAGATGGAGGCGAGTGAGATATGAGGTTCTGTGTGTGGTTGAAGTTGTCCATACCGAATGTGTTTGGCATCAAAACCCACACACACAAAAACGCATAGCCTCAATTCTACTGAATTCCCACACACATGTGCACAGAAGTATGTATTTGTCTGTAGTTTGTGGGAAAAGTGGTCCCAAAAAGTGAATTAAAAGTTCTATATTTGTAAAATAATAATAATAATGATAACGTAATGTATAATAAAAACTAATGTTATTATAATTGTTTATTTGCAATTATTTAATAATAATAATAAGTTGTTTTTATTATTATTATTCATTTAAAAATATTGTTATTATTCATGTTCGTTTGCAATTATTTAATTATAAATTATAATAATTGTAATTGTATATAATAAATATTTTAAAAATAATAATAAAAATTACTATTACTATTATTATTCTTAATATTAAACTAATTATTTGTAGTATTTTTAATACTAATAATAACTTTTTATGATAATTCATTTATTATTGTTATTTATTATTCTTTATATATTTTCTATTAATTGATTTAATTTAAAATTTATATCCTGAATTGCATGCTGGTACAACAATGGATGTTTGACATGAGCGCTTATTTTTTTATTAATTTAATATATATATATATATATATATATATATATTGTTAATTAAAATTAGTATATATAAATTAGTATGTTAAATTTTTATAAAAAACCCTAAGATAGCAAAGCATTATTAGTAGTAGTAGTAGTAGTAATTGTAAATGTATTATTATTGTTATTTTGTTGTTATTAATGTTAAACATTTATTGTTGTTATTATTATGATTATTATTCATTTATATAATATAACTTTTATCATTATTAATCATTTGAAAAATATAAAAGCATTTCAATCATGCTTTAAAAAATTGTAATGTTTCTTTTGTGTTTTTGGCTTATGGTTTTTAATTATCTATATTTAATTTTACAAAAAAGACGTGGAATGGTATATCCCCTTTTATGTGTGTGCATGCGTACGTGCGTGGGTGTGTGTGAAATTGACAGGCAGATACTCCTGTCCCCCGTTGGCCAAGGGGCTCCTCATAATGCTTCAGTCAATAATACGGAGTCAATAACACACTTGTCACCAGGAGCAACTAAATCATCACCATGGCACTTATTTGAGTTGCGCTTAAATGGACACACACACATAAGGATGAGGCATAAAATTTAACTTAATTTTAAAATAGGCCTGATATGCTTAAACAATGGCTGTGACTTTATTGTAGCACTGTTTTCTGCACAGAAATTCACTGAAATACTCCTCCTCGGTATCGTACTGTAGGCTCTCGCTCTCCAGGTTTAAAAACCTTTCCTCCCAAGCTGTCATGTCACACCTGCAGGGCTCCATCACACACACACATTCAGAAACACACATATTCTCTTGTTAAAGGTCAGATTTATCAGAGGGCTTTCCCATCGCCTTCGCAGGCCTGAGCTCCTCCACCTGTTCATATCCTGAATCCATCTGGCGAAAAACTCTTAATTTGTGCCTTTCATCCATTCTCATTTGCTATTCCTCGCTATTTTAAGTTCTTCACAAAAACCTTGACCCTAATACACTGGCCGCCGTCATTTCACGACATTCAATTGTGTGGAAAAAATAGATCTGAAATGGCACGACTAGACGAGATGCATCAGAGAGAAGGTGGAAAGGATTTGAGAGGTCAAAGTGGTGTCAAATCAATCCGAAAGTTAAAGTATATCTACAAAACACCAGGCGAGGTCTTCAAAGGCTAAAAACACTTCAAGCTGCCTTGGAGAAACCAGCTTGAACCAGTTTTGGAGATGTTTTTTTTTCCTTCTGTAGGACAAAATGTTCACGCTGCTCTTTTTCATACAGCAAAAGAATACAGTGAGATTAGACCAGCCAATGACCTTAATGATTAGTTTGGACCAGCTAAAAGCCACCAGTATCTGGTTTTAGCTCGTTGTGCAGGGGTTTTATAGAAAACACTATTTGTGGAGTCTGTTAAATTTTCCCTACGGAGCGTCAGAGTTAAACAGATTCACAGCGACAGGGCCTTTGCGTCCCGCTGGGAAGTGAAGGCCAGCAGCGAGTGGAAGTTGCATCCAGATGCACGTAAGGACATGTCTGTCATAGGAACCCAGACGTGCCTAAAGAAACACACCTCGCACTTGTGTGCCTGTTCAGACCGGAGGTGTCCGGATTTGTGCTTTCGTCGCTGCCTTGGAGCATGTTGTGCCGCCCAGGGGGTTTACAAGATCAGACTCGGCTCGAATGCCAAGGAATTGCATTGGCACTGAGACTGAGTGTGGAGTTGTGTGTTTGTGTGTCTGTTTAGCTGTCGCTAAAACTAGAAACACGCTCTACACGAGTTCACAACTGCGTTTAATGTGCTGTGGGAGAAACAAATGTAGTGCTCAACAGTGTTGTTATAACTATAAAGCATTTTTGTTGTTAATAAAGCTGAAATAAAATCAAAATAATTGCTCTAGCATAACATTAGCATTGTTGTGTAAGCTACTTTGAAACTTTGGGCCGTATTGTATACCCGGCGCAATGTGGTGCCAGGCGTGACGCAAGTGTTTTTTTGCTAGTTGCAGCCTGACGCCGTTAGCATTTTTACATCCTGCGCGGCGATGTTTAAATAGCAAATATATTTATGCCCATTTGTTCTCCCATGGGTGTGCTGTTCTGAATAATACGCGATAAAAGGTATCTTTTCCATGTTAATCAGAGTTTTTGTCGTAACCAGACGCGACCTGAACGCAAGTTTCTAATTTAGAAATGGTTCCTATTTCTGCGACGTCTCGGCTGACCGATCCGCCCACACAGACAGAGATATTACACTGGTTATGACTCGAGTACACATTATTTAATGTTAGTTAAAAATAGGTCACTGTGCCACAAGCGATAACGAATAATTTACCTCAGATTTTGAAAGCATATAATATAGCGTTCAAAATGAATTCTGTGCAAACATACAACTGCACTTCATAACAAAATTAGTCAATGAGTATATTTTGTTAATGTTTTGATTTTTAATAATGTTATTTCTTGATTTGACTCCGCCCACACGCTGTTCTGAATGGCTGATTTTTTTTGATTGACGTGTGGCGTCTCACAGTCGCGTCGCGTCTAGTGTGGACAGACACACTTGCTGTCGCTGGAATTTTATCGCGTCGCGTGTAGTTAGGACACGGTGTTGGTGTGTTGCGATTTTGAGGCTGAAACTGAAATGGATTAAAGTCAATGGCGCAATATATATATTTGAAGAGCGGGTTAGTAATAAAGTACGCCATACTGTAAAAATTTGTAATCGCAACATTTTTTCTTTCGTCAAATCAACTTAAATAATTCACGTAGTTCAGATAACGTAATATTTTGAGTTTCTGATGATTAAATCGATCTCCTTCATTGTATTAACTCAATTTTTCCATTTCAATGAACTTAAAACTTTCAAGGCTACCAGGTTACTTAATTATTTTAAAATTTTTTACAGTGTATGATTGAAATTCGGAACCACTACGTCCGTCATGTTGTTACGGTAACATGATCTACCAGCGTCAGTTGCGTCTCTCCTGTGGCCTAATGGGACAGTAAAGTTTCCATCAAATTGGCACTTCAGTATCTCTGCAGGTCATCCGCACTGTAAAAAAATATTTTCAAGATTTGTTATCACAACATTTTTTTCTTTTGTCAAATCAACTTAAAGGTTCTCAAAGCGATCCTGGGTGTTGACGTTCGAATATTTTCAAACAAATCGGAGGCTATAGACCCTCCCTCCTCCGCATCTCATCTCATCTACTCCCCCCTCCCTTCCATGCTTCCTGAAATAATTGTGAACGTGCATAGTTCTAGCTAATTATATCCTTGTGTGGGTTTGGCGAACATAAGCGTCAATTTAGAAGAAAAAAAAACAATTTAACGTTACCCACCTGTCAAGCAAAAACTGAGCAACCTGAATGTCGGACTGGAAGCCCTTCTGCCGCCGGAGTTCTCGCCATCGTTCAAAAGCTTTGCTACCGATGTAAATTCGGAACTTCGCACATTCTTTATCCGACTCCTTCTTCTTTTTAATTTGTTCCTCAGAACGACGTCTCTTTGGTCGTGTGTCGGTCATTTTTCAAACTTCCCTCTGATCCTTCGCTTTCCTTCACACACACACACCCCCTTCATGTGCACGCGCACTGACCCCCCAGACCCACCCTCAAATACTTCTTGCCAGTGATTGGCTGGAACACTGTTTGTTAGGTTTCGTGGTCCGGGTAAGACATGATTGTTTTTGTTGCCGTTTGTGGAGCCTGTGGTGTCTACAGAGACCGCGTTTTTTTACAGTGTGTTTAGGGGACAGGCAGCTAGCCGATAGTGAGGAGACGTTTGATGTATGCGACAAAAAATGTTTTGGCCCCACATCGCTCGGAGAACCTTTAAATAATTTATTTAGTTGAGAACTTATTATTTTGAGTTTCTGATGATTAAATGAATCTCCTTCATTGTATTAACTCATTTTTTTCAGTTCAATCAACTTAAAATTTTAAGTCAACCAGGTTACTTTTTTAAGTTAAACCAACAATATTTTTTTTACAGCTACTACTTTTTTTCGGTTTTACTGACATACTACTGTTTTGCTGTACTGTTTTGTCCATACTATATAGTAAGGGAGTATTATTTCCGACGCCACGAGAAACTCATTGCCCTTGGAAGACAACAGTTTATACTAATGATGCTTATCAGTGCGAATGCAACACATAATTTTTTAGCACGCAACTGTGTGAAAACAAGCTCTGAAGTCCTAGTATATAGGGCAACCTGGTCTTTCTTCTGTTTGCATGAACTGAATGATAAAATAGTCTTATCAGTCCAGGAAAAGATGCCTCACACACTCAATCAAACACTATGGCACAGTTGTCTGAGGTTATTGCTTTAAAAGTGTGTTTGTCTAACTCTCTCCAGGGTGTTTCACCTCCTGTGAGGTGTGTTTATTGCTACGTAGTGCTCACTCGCGGATAATCCCTCTTTTTAGCAAATCCGCATGCAGAAATCCCCCACAGGTTTGCTTATACTATATCATGCTGTATTTAAATTCATGATGGTAATTAGCATACGCCGTGTTCTCCCCCTGGGCCAGTCTTATCGCTACCGCAGCCGCTAACCGCAGTCAGAGGTAAAGCTGCTTACCTAGACAATGTAAGACGCCCTTTAAGGACGAGGCTTTTCCCACAGAGACCCGGTTATAGGAGCTGGAGGTGAGGTGAAGAGACGTTCCCAAGCCTCTTTTCTTTCACCGACAGGTTGCTGGATAACCGTATCAGTTATAATCCAATGAGTGTCATCTAACACTCAAAGTTCATCTTTATTAATCATAATAATTTAATAACACTTTTAAATGTAATCTTTAGCTCATCTTAAAATTAATATTAATTTTTTTATGCTGATTATTACAATGTTGTGATGCCTAAATTAACTTGTAGGATTTAAATTATCATTATTAATAAAAATATTTTAAAACGATCGTCATTTTAATACGTTTTTGTTTTATTATGTAGTTTATTTTATGTAAGTTTTATTTTTTTTTGTGTGTAATTTTAGTACACCAAATTAATCTAAACTAAAATGAAAAATGTTACTTTGGTAACTAGCTTAAATAAAATGAGTTATACAAATTGTATTTTATTTCAGTTCATGTTCATTTTACTTGTTTATTTTAGTGATTTATTTTTAATTTATTTAGGTGAACTATACAGTGTTATTGGTGAACTATAACTTAATGCTGTTGCTAATAAAATAAAGCTGAAATATAATCAAATATAAATATTATATTAAAAACTTAAAATTAGAAAGGTTGCCTTGGCAACTACGTAAATGAAATAAGTTTAAGAACTAAAATTACTAAAAATAGAACGGTTAAGTTTATCTAAAAAGTAAATCTATATTAAAAAACTAAAATGTAAAAACTAACTAACTAAAACCTAATTCAAAATATTAATAAATTCTTTAATAGTATACATATTACTAAAATAACACATATTTTGACAAATATAGAATAGATTTTTAATATCGGCAATTTATCGGTTAGCAGTCATGCTTACAGTATGAGACTGCTTCGAAGAACTTTTATTTTGGTGGAAAATGAGTTTCAGGAAGTCACAATCATTATTGTAATTTTTGTCGTCAAATGTCCATTTGTAATAATTTCTATATATACGTCACTCTGTTTCCAGTTTTTTTGAGAACATGGGCAGGATCGTCGCCACCGATTACATGCCGACAGAAACGGACGTTTTAAGAGTCCGACTGAGAACCACAGGAGTGATCGAGACTCAGTTCAAAGTCAAACACTTGGTCTTCAGGTAAACAATCTCTTTCTTTGCCCTTTTTTCTCAACTGTTATAACAAAATACGACACAATTGTTTTTACGAGTAGTCGTAGACTTTGTAAACGACTCTCGCTACCACTCTCAGTTCTCTGAATCATCAGACAGATCAAATAGCCTTTCTTCTTTCGTTTTCTTTGAAGTTTGTTTGTCTTAAAGTAGCTAAAAATATCAGGTTCACTTTCTGTCAGATTCTGGTAGATTCAGACCCTTCTCGCTTTGTGATATTGACCATGTCAACGTGCGCGGCATCCTCCATCTCACTATCTTATGAAACGTCACCTCTGCATGCCGTTCGGATTCAACATCTCTCCATTCGTCAATATCCTAACTGGCATTATCAGCACTGAGCACACGTTTGACTTTGCTTTGGATGCAAGACTTGTTATGAATTCGTCAGAGTTTTTTCTTTTTGCTCGCAATGACTAAGTCTGAACTATAAGTCAACAGACAACTCCTGAAGGTATATGCCAATTGTCTAACTTTCAAGCAGTATAAGTATACTTTAGAGTTATTATAGTTAACTAAGGGGCCATTTTCACCTAAAAACTGAAAACTTTTTATGTGTTTTTGTCATTTCATTTATTAGGCAACAGGGTTTTGAGGGCCTGAAAATGTGTTTCAAAGTGCAAGTTTTTGAAAACAATATCTTTATTCTTTCTGTGTAAACCACATAAAAGCAGATTTTTGAAAACTACCGTCATGCGCGTTACGTGTTTAGTAGGCACGTAGTTTGTCTTTACAAAGTGACCGCCATCTACTGGCCTGGCTTGAATAATACAGATTTTTTAGCAGTTTTCGCAGATCCAGCTGAACGAGGATCGGTTTGACAACGTTGTCGTCTGTAAAAACTGAAATTAAACAATTAAAAAAAACAACATATTATTTAAAATTGTTACTTGATTTTTATTTTTTTTAATGGTTTATTTTTTAATTTTCAACTGTAGTACTACATCATCTTATTGCAGTTATTTGCCAAGGCAACATTTCTTATTTTCGTTAAGTGTTTATTTAAAATTTTCATTTTAGTTTAGTTTTAGTTTTCTTTTTTTATTATTATTATTATGCTTAGGAACAAACAAAGATGACAATCATAGCACATAGCATACAAATCTGTTACAAAATAGCATACAAATTTGTTACAAAATTGCAAACATATCTACAAAATATGACAACAATATGTAAGTCATCTTAACACAAGTGTATGACCATCTAAAACAAACAAAAAAGAAAGAAAGAGGAAAAATAAATAAATAAAATGAGGGTCAATTCTATACAAAATTTAGAGTAGGTGTAACCAAATTAAAGTCATTACAAAATAAAAGTGTTTTTATTGCTTTCTTATTTACTGAGGATGAGATGGTGTTAAGGTACATTTCAAACTCTTTCAAAAAAACTATAAAGATTGGTTTATTGTTGGCGAATTTACATTTATGGATAAAGAGTTAAAAATGAAAAATGTTGTGTTGGCAGCTAGCTGAAATGATATAAGTTTAGGTATAAAAATACATGTTTTGTCTTATTTTATCTCAGTTTATTTCAAGTAATGAAATGTTTTTATGCTTTTAATTTTTCTTTAAAGGAAAAAACAGTGGGGATTTATGGGCAAACTGCACAAAGTTACAGTAACAATGACTCTTGTTCCTTAAAATGTTGGAATGAAAAAGTTTCATGCATTTTCATCGTCCCCTTAAGTTCAATTTTGCGCAAACATCGTCCAACCAGTAAAACGATTGGGAGGTTTCATGGGAAATGCGAGTAATTTTCTGCCTGGCAGCTTTTACCAGCCATTTGAATGTTAATGGAGACATTTACAGCCATGACATGCCGCTGACTGTTTGAGATGGCACAGAGAGATGAGTGTTTTGGCATTTGGTGGAAAGCAACTGTCTTTTTCTATAGTTTTTCGTTCGCTTCTTCTTGGGCTCTTTCTGTCCTGAGAGTTGGATAATTTATTGGCTTCAGTTGAGGGCTTCTGCAATAACGTTTATATTGCATTACTTTGCATAATGCTAAATCTAAATTCCCACTGCTTTCATGACAGTTTTTAATAAAAGTGCATCTACAACATCATAAAATCAAAACAAGATGACTTCACTTAAAAAATGGTTGTGGGATTTAGCGATGTTACAAATACCCAGTTGGATCCATTTAGACGTCTTTACCGTTTGGTCTTCAGAAATATGTTTTTCAATCTGAAATGTGTAAATTGTTCCCTTTGTTTAGGTTAAGTTGTGGTATAGAGCATAAATACGAGCAAAGAAATCCCATCGCCATTAAGAAGACAAAGGAGACTCCATCATAATCAAGTCTTTATGTTCTTAATAACTCGATGAAAGCAGTGTAATGCTGATGTAATGTGGAGTAATTGTTTGCTATGTGAAACCTGTTAAGTTCTTTAGTGAATTAATTCGGTCTGAATAACTTACTGTCAATCTTCGGCGTGCTCCACTGCTCGTTCTTATCTCAGCGCTTCACACGCTCCCCACGCCGAAAACCTCAAGATCTTTATCATATCACTGGATTCACACCTCACGTTTGATATGAACACCCATAGCTGCTGTATTTCAGTACAAACCTTTGTATATCAATAATTCTCTTCAGTTTTTAGATAAAAGCTATGTATTTATTTAGTTATATTCTTTTATTTAGGCTGTATAAATTAAATACACTTATTTATGGATTTATTTATGCATTATGCTTTTATTTATTGATATTTATTCTTTTATTTATACATGATTTTATCCACTTGTGTTCATTTCATTGAGATTGTTACTTATGGCCATATGAAATTGTTACCATACCATTTTAAATGGTAATTTGCAGGGGGTTTTTTTCTAATAACGCCATTTCATTTAATAAATTTCAAATGCAAACTTTATGCTTTAGTCCAAATCTCACTCATTCAAAATAACTTGCATTTAACTTGTCAACCGTAAGTGAATATATACAGTAGTGAAACCATGGTAACCACAAATTAACCAAGGTATTTGTTGTAAAACTGTGGAAATATAAATCAATAATAATCAAAATCGACAAAAAAACATGGTTACTACACTTTTACTAGAATAAAACCATGGTTAATTTTTGTAAATGTTTGAAAGGGGCGACATTTGTGAAAATCTAATTATTGTCAGAAATAATACAAAGCATACTGACTTTAAATGAAAATGGAAAACAAAGAAAATACATTCTTATTAACATTTTATCTTTATAATTTAGATGTACGCTGACTTCATTCTGACTTAATTCTTATTCAGAATTAATAAATTTCAAATGAAATGTATATATTAATGTTTGCAGTTATTTATAGGATTTAAATGTATAAAAATACATTTAGGATTTATTGAGAATTTATTAATGTGAATATTTATAATTACTGAATATATAAACCTTAAATAGTTAGTATAATAGTAATCTGAATCTATAAATACAAACATTGCATTATATATATATACTGTATACACTAAAGTATTTATACTGAATAAATACTATAGTCTGAATATAAAAATGTTTCCATATATAGCATTTTATTGACTATTGTAAATTTTAACAAGAGGGGGAAAAAATCAAACCAAATCTTCCTGTCGTGTTTTTTTTTTTTTTTTTTTTTTTGGTGTGTGTGTCGCATCTTTTCCAGCTGCACAAAAGTTTAATAATGGCTTTGTTTAATTATGGGATGATCGGATATGGCCACATAATCACTGCAGACAAGGTGAGAATCGTGCCGCGTTAAACACACTGATCAAAACGCGAGTCGTTTCACTCATCATTAGACTGTTCATTACGGCTCAGATGTGAGGGGTGACCGCGAGCAACCTCAGATTTAGATTCGGTTTGGAGATTTTATAGACTTGTTTAAAAAACTAAATGATCAGAAACTGATGAAAACAGTGACACTTTTTGTCCAACACACCCACGACATCATGTTGTTCCTACTTGCGTCCAGAATACACATTCAGACATTATTATTGCATACAGTATATTAACCGTGTGTTTCTGGTTTACCTGCAGTTTTTTTGTTGTACACTAGAAAATCTACAAATTTTTATGTGAAATCGTGTGCATTAGTGTCCCATAAAACACATATAGATTTATTTTTCATCAGGTTTGAAGTGTGAGTTTTGATTTCAGACGTGTGGATGAATCTTCCCCACAAATATAGTGAAGATATGGCTCAGGATGAAGTGGAAACCGGAAAATAGGGAGACTTTAACTCTTCACAGCCTTCTCCTTTTAGACATGATTGTCTGAAGACAAGAAACGCTCTTTGAGAACAAACACACTCGTTTTTTCCAGCTCTTTCTAGATGCGCTAATAGACGCTAAGAGGGCAAACCTGTTATGTCATGATTTGAGATGTTTTGACGCATCTTTGCTAACAAGCTAACTCTTTTTAGTGTTGGGATCTAAAACACTGTGAGGGGAAATTTGGTTTGCTTGTTAATTTGAGAGACTCATTTGGTGGCGTCAGTAATAACCCATTGGTCTGTTTTGAACATGTTTGGAATGCGTGTCGCTAGTTAGCAGGATTAGCATAACAAATGTGACGCTGTTTGTAAGTCAACAAGAATGATGTTCAAAATCCATTGTGCTTTTGTAAAATGATGTATTTCCCAAGGTAAATTGAGCTTGTGATGGCTAAAGTGTTTATGTGCCGTATCGAGGTGCTTCGTTTCCATTTGAGGACCTTTTGTCTCTTTCTCTCCACAGAATGTATGACGTTGGAGGCCAGAGGACGGAGAGGAGAAAGTGGATCAGCTGTTTTGAGGACGTGAGGGCCGTGCTGTTCGTTGTGTCTCTGAGTGGGTACGACATGACGCTAGTGGAAGACCCATCTATGGTGAGAAACCATTTGTACTTTTGTCTTCACACAGAAGCTGATACTGAAAAAAACAACTCCTCATTATAAATACTGAACATAACTTTTATGCATTTTGCAGGTATTTTTACTTATCAAAGTCTTTAGCCCAGGCTTCTTTTATATAAGTGTTCATGGGCAGTTGAAAAGTATGCCTGTATTTTTAATTCATGTTCTGAAAACTGTTGCATTTAAAGGGTTTTATTATGGTTGTGAACATTTCATTTTATTTACTGGTATTTACATTTATTTCTGAATGTAATACTATAATGTGACGTATATCGATGCCACAAATCTGTTGTTTTTTTAGTTTTTTTTAACAATGTAATTTTGACCTGGTACAATTCTGTAAAATTACATGTAATTTATTTAATGTACTACTAAACATTATGTAACTAAAATGTAGTAACATAAAATGATTTGACTTCATGTGAGTGTGAGTGTTAATACAACAGATTGTTCATATGCAAGACCTCAGCTTTTCCGTCGTCTCTCATACATGACATCACGAGAGCATCATGGGATCTCGTGGGAATGACTGCTCATGTTTTTAATTTGTGCTGTTGTTTAGAATCGACTGCAGGAGAGTCTCAAGCTGTTCTCGTCAATCTGCAATAACGTCTTCTTCAGAAGTACTTCTATGGTAAGAACCTCCTCAATTAACAGAGCTCATTCAGTCTCATCCCATTAGCTGGAGAGGAGGCCAGTGTCATCAATCAAGAGACTACGCAAAACGCCCAACATATGTGATCACAGAAAAGCAAACAGAAAAAACACTTCCTTTTGATACTACTAAAGTCTAGCAGACTTTATTTTTAAATACATGTATAAAATTGATTTATTTTAATTTCGGTAAATTGTACAATATTACAGCATTTACGATAGAAAATTAAGATAGATGGATGGATGGATGGATGGATCTATTAATGGATGGATCTATGGATTGATGAGTGGAAGGATTGAAGGGTCTATTGATGGATGGATGGATAGATCGATCGATGGATGAATGGCTATGGATGGATAGATGGGTCTATGTTAGATGGCTGGATATATGATGGATGGATGGATGGATTGCTCAATGGATGTATGTATATATGTACTGTATGGATGGATGGATTGATCTATGGATGGATGGATGTATGTATTGCTGGATGGATGGATGGATGGATGGATGGATGGATGGATTGATCTATGGATGGATGGATGGATTGCTGTATGGATGGATTGATGGATGGATAGATGGATGCGTGTATGGATGGATTGCTCTATGGATGGATGGATGGATGGATAAATTGACGGATCGATGGATGGATTGATTGATGGATGTATGAGTGGATGGATTGACTATAGATGGGTGGATAGATACATGGATTGATGTATGGATAAATTGATGGATTGATGGATGGATTGATATTTGATGGATGGATGAGTAAATTGATGGATGGATCTATGGATGGATGGATGGATCTATGGATGGATGGATCTATGGATGGGTGAATAGATAAATGGATGTATGGATAACTTGAATGGATGGATGGATGGATGGATTGATATATTTGATGGATGGATGAATAAATTGATGGATGGATCTATGAATGGATGGATTGATCTATGGATGGGTGGATTGATAAATAGATTGGATGGATGGATTGATAAATGGATTGATGTATGGATTGACTATGGATGGATGGATGTATGGATTGATATATTTGATGGATGGATCTATGGATGGATGGATGGATGGATGGATTGATCTATGGTTGGATGGATTGATCTATGGATGGGTGGATGGATCTATGGATGGATGGATGGATGGATGGATGGATCTATGAATGGATGGATTGATCTATGGATGGATGGATGGATTGTAATATTTGATGGATGGATGATTAAATGGATGGATGGATCTATGGATGGATGGATTGATGGATTGATCTATGGATGGATGGATTGACCTATGGATGGATTTAATATTATATATTATATTAGTTATATATAACCATTTTCAAATGTTTTTATATATAAAAAATGTTTTCAGATGTTTCTTTCGTTCAGTGTTTTGACAAGCCTTTAGTGCCGCTACTAAAGTTTGCAATGATTTTAGTTTAACACTAATTTAACGGCTAAGTTTTTACATCACAGATTTGAAATTAACGTTAAATCAAATCTGAATCTATTTACTTTCCTAATGCATACTTCTGGTCTTTTTATTAATACATTTGTTTTTGATAGTTTCTAATAATTTTTGATAACTTTCTCCGCCTCTGAAACGACTTTCCATTTCTGCTGACATCATCAAACCCTCTCCTTTTTAGCCCCTCCCCTGCATTCTCTCTCATATATATATATATATACATATATATAGGGCCAGTTTTAACAATCTAATCAATTCCAGTGAATAATTATACTTAAAAAGTTACATCACTGGTTATCCTGATATCAGTGAGTTCTTCTTAAGTTCTGGACCTCCATCTCATCAAAGACTCTGTTGTACCTCACCTGATGAAAGAAAGAGTCTGTGGTTTCGCTGTCGTTTGATTGGCCGATTCCTGTAGCTCGCTGTGGTAACCTCGTATTTCCAGCCCACGTCTTCAGTTAGCCCAGACTTTGTTATAATTGCCCATGTGGTTGGCAATTAAACCAGCAGGCGTATTTTAGGTGGTCCCGTGGGTGACAATGGTCCGCTTGTTGTGTGTGTTTTTACCGTAGGCTCACCGTAAACCTCTCTCCGAGTAATGAGGTGCGCTAACTGCCCTTGTTAAGATGCGTTCTAGATCCGCGTTAGTCATACTCTGTTGTTTTGAAACGCAGGGCGAAATCATTACTGGACGAGTTGTTAATTAAGCAATTATAGTGAGCCTTTCTGACACCTGACGGAAGAAGCATTTGATTTTGTAAAACCGCACACACACAACCTTCTTCTCCTAGACTTTGTGTGTAAGCTCTTCCTAAATGATTGATTTGACAGAGCGGCCGGTTGATGGGTGTTGGAGTGACGTGTGTGTGTGTGTGTGTGTTTCCTCTTGTTTTGCAGATGTTATTCATGAACAAGATCGACCTTTTCCAAGAAAAGATTCTCCACTCGGGACGCCATCTACGGCATTACCTTCCTCAGTTCAGAGGTGATTACACATGAATCTCTCTCTCTCTCTCTCTTTCTCTCTCTCGCAGCATTTGTTTACTCGTTTCCGTTTGTTTACTCATTTCCGTTTGTTTACTCGTTTCCATTTGTTTACTCATTTCCTTTATTAAAGCTGCTCCCCAACATCAGCTTGCTTCTTTCTTTCTTTCTCCTTCCTCCTTTTTTCCTCCTTCCTTCTGTCCTTCCTTCCTTCATTTCTTCCTTTCTTCCTTCCTCATTTTTTCCTCCTTCCTTCCTTCCTTCCTTCCTCCTTCTTTCTTTATTTATTTCTCCTTCATCCTTTTTTCCTCCTTCCTTCCTTCCTTCCTTAATTTCTTCCTTCCTCCTTTCTTTCTTTCTTTCTTTCTTTCTTTCTTTCTTTCTTTCTTTCTTTCTTTCTTTCTTTCTTTCTTTCTCCTTCCTCCTTTTTTCCTCCTTCCTTTCTTCCTTCTTCCTTTCTTCCTTCCTTCCTTCCTCCTTCTTTCTTTCTTTCTCCTTCCTCCTTTTTATCTCCTTCCTTCCTTCCTTCCTTCCTTCCTTCATTCCTTCCTTAATTTCTTCCTTGCTCCTTCTTTCTTTCTCCTTCCTCCTTTTTTCTCCTTCCTTCCTTCCTTCCTTTCTTCCTTCCTTCCTTTCTTCCTTCCTTCCTTCCTTCCTTCCTCCTTCTTTCTTTCTTTCTCCTTCCTCCTTTTTATCTCCTTCCTTCCTTCCTTCATTCCTTCATTCCTACCTTAATTTCTTCCTTCTTTCTTTCTTTCTTTCTTTCTTTCTTTCTTTCTTTCTTTCTTTCTTTCTCCTTCCTCCTTTTTTCCTCTTTCCTTCCTTCCTTCATTTCTTCCTTCCTTTCTTCCTTCCTCCTTTCTTTCTTTCTGCTTCCTCATTTTTTCCTCCTTCCTTCCTTCCTTCATTTCTTCCTTCCTTTCTTCCTTCCTCCTTCTTTCTTTCTTACTTTCTTTCTTTCTCATTCCTCCTTTTTCCTCCTTTATTCATTTCTTTCTTTCTTTCTTTCTTTCTTTCTTTCTTTCTTTCTTCCTCCTTCCTTCCTTGCTCCTTCTTTCTTTCTTTCTTTCTTTCTTTCTTTCTTTTCTTCTTTCTTTCTTACTCTCTCCCTCCTTCCTTCCCTCCTTTCTTTCTTTCTTTCTTACTCTGTCTCTCCCTCCTTCCTTCCCTCCTTCCTTCATTTCTTTCTTTTTTCTTCCTTCCTCCTTCTTTATTTCTTTCTTTCTTCCTTCCTCCTCCCTTCCAACTTCCCTCCTTCCTTCCTTCATTCCTTCCTTCCTTCCTTCCCTTCTTTCTTTGACACTCCGAAGTCCTCTCTCTCTGCCCTTCGATTAGGACTGAATCCCCCATGTCTCCGTGAGTTTGTGGTTTTGTCGTCTAATCAGCTGGAATGGATCCCGTAGTTTTCACCTCGTGGAGAAAAGGTCAAGATGGATGAGGCTGGAAATTTCTCGCACAGCATTTTCTTCACTCTCCAACCCCTGCGCAGACACTTGTATATGTTCATTCCAGAGAAGATTACAATAAAACCTTTTTACAGCTACATTTCACCAGTTCATTCACATCTCAATTTAGCATTGAAGGTTTAGAGATTGATCTCCGCTTCATCAGTCCTACCGTTTAGAGCCGATCTCATCAGATATGCATTGACTCTAAGGAATATTTAAGCTGTTAATATTAACAGAGAAAATGGTGCTTCACCTTTGCAAAAGAAAACTTCAGCAAGGACGCAATAAATTGATCAAAATTTTACAGTAATACAAAATATTTTGAATATTTGTTGTTCTTTTGAACTCCCATCCATTAGAAAGATTCTTGAAACAAAAAAATATGAAGCAACATTGATAATAATCAGAAATGTTTCTAGAGCAGCAAATCATCATATTAGAGTGATTTCTGAAGGATCATGTGACACTGAAGACTGGAGTAACGATGCTGTAAAGATTCAGCTTTGATCACTGGAATAAATTACATTTTAAAACACTTTCTACAGTAAATATGAGGCCTTGGTCTTCTTTTGTTGTGTTTTATGTTGACAGGTGCTGACTGTGATGTGGACGCTGGCGCCCGGTTCATCGCC
Organism: Pimephales promelas; assembly: GCF_988280905.1. NCBI lineage: Eukaryota > Metazoa > Chordata > Actinopteri > Cypriniformes > Leuciscidae > Pimephales > Pimephales promelas. Next base: position 7,471,414 of record NC_142770.1, on the reverse strand, counting down.
ACCATGTTCGTGTCTCTCAACGCCACACCCAGCAAGCTCATCTACCACCACTTCACCACAGCCACCGACACCTCCAACGTGCAGGTCGTCTTCCAAGTCGTCATGGACACCATCATCAAGGAGAACCTGGAGGCCGTGTCTCTGCTCTGAGTCCACAACCCTTCCCCTTAAAAACTCAAAGACTGATGGTATTTATTATATATGATGCACACTCTTCATGAAGCAATAATCGAATTTATGCTCCTCTTAAACAGCAACTAACAAAATGACTATTTAATAACTCAAAATGCAATAGTAAACCAATCTGAATCACAAATTACGCTGTGGAAGTGTATAATATGGTATTAAAGAGTAAATTGTACTCTCCTGAGGAAGACTTGCTTGTCTATGCATCACATAATTCTCCACCTGACATCCACCGATTCATGAGTCATCATCATACGTGTAATGAAATAACCTTCTGTAAATCTTTGTGCAACATGGTCCGTTCAGAGATCGAACACCCTGTTTTTTTACATTCTGAATCATATTTGGCTTTTGACTCATTTGTGAATTGCAGCGCTTTTATAGTTGTCAAAGAGGATTTATTCAGTCTAAGAGTGAGCCGCACATCTATATGAAGCATAATCATACTTGTAAGTTGTAGCAATTGCATTTTGTATTGTAAATACATTTCAAATCATGTTACTTTACATATTTTTATCCCAATTATTCATTGGTGTATTTTTTTTTTCTATTTAAATGCCATATTTCGCTTTTCAAAAGCATTTGAGTTACTTTTGTAAGTGCAAAAAGACCACTGTGAATTGAAACGTAATTAAAAACTAACAAATGTATTTGATATTGATTCGTGATGATTTCCCACATACATGAATGAATGGCGTGAAACAGGTTTGTTTCTCAACACAAACATACACACAATGAACGGTATATCTTTCAAGTTTAATAAAATAAAGAAAACATCTTTGAAAGTTTTTGCTCATAACAGTGAATTCTTTTTATGAACATTTAATACATCTGGAAGTAGGTACAGGAGACTGGTGGTCGCGAGGGAGAACAGATCGAACAGAAAACACCTCTTCGCTTCACTTTTGTCTGTGGATTTTGTATTTATATTCATTTATAAATTTTAAGCAGCGAACTTCACATTGTGTGAACCAGGGGTGCTCAACACTGCTCTCCGAGATCTATTTTCCTGTAAAATACGACTGAAACTAGGTGTTCACACTGAAAGTGACTTGAATGTGGTTTGACTTCACTTTTGCGCATTCGCTAATCGCTATATACTAACCCACGCTGTAAAAAATGATTTCTGTGATGATCACGACTTAACTCAACATCAGAATAGAAGAAATGATGTGTTGTTTCAACTTAAATATCCAATTTAACCGAACCGAATATTTTAAGTCAAGCACGAACATACTTCAAGTTATCTCAACAAATTTTGATTGCAGCAAAAAATAAATTACAGTGAAACATCTATTTTTTTATGGTACATGCCTGATTTAAGTATATATTTATAGTCGCAAAACAGTATCCACCTTTTAACGAATGTTTTGAGACTTCCGGTCTCATCCACTTCCGGTTATTTTATCTTTACAAAACCGATTACGCATCTTAAAATTCATCTTAAAACTATTTCTTTTCTTTTTAACATATTGTCGTACTTATAAATGCACCGTTTTGTAGCGCATAGTTTTGCCGTTTACCTCACCTTTGACCTAAAGCGCCGAGGGAATCGGAAGTCCCGCACGTTCACAGAAAAACAACACAATGTTCGTTTAAAAAAATATTATCTTTGCTATGAGAACTAAACATCGCAGGAAAGCAGATCTTCGGGAGCTGTGCTGAACATCCCTGGGTTAAATCAAGTAAACATTCAATGTCAACAGCGCGCCTCACTGCCTTGGCTGTAAATACTCCTGAAATGAAGAGACTTTGGGTCGGGGAAGGAGGGAGAGAGAGAGCAAGAGGAAGATGGGTTCCGCTCAGGAGATGAAGCAGTCCAGCGAATCGAGTGAGAGAAACACATCTGCTTTGCACCGAAACGTGCTCGAACCGTCCTGAACCAGCTCACAGCTCTGTAGGTTTGGAGAAATGTCCTTAACGCAGATGGCCTGAGGGGAACAAAACGGCACTGTAAACCTTATTGAAAGTTGCATGCGATTCTGTCTGACTCTGAATGAATGCTCTTCTTAAATACATGCTTTTTAAAATAAACAAAACGGACAAATCCGAGACACTCTAAAAAATTCTGGGTTGTTTTAACCAAATTGTGGGTCAAATATGGACAAACCCAGCTGTTGGGTTAAATTTAGGCTATAAATTATATTTTTTTTTAATCCAAAAATTGGGTTTGTCCATATTTGACCCAAAATTGGGTAAAAACAACCCAGCATTTTTTAGAGTGATGCTGTCTACATTTATGACTCCAAGTCTTTTAATGTAAAACTCTTGAATGCACTCTAAAAATGGCTGGGTTGTTTGACCCAACTTTTGGTCAAATATGGACAAACCCAGGCATTGGGTAAAAATGTTTTGATTACATTTTTAACCCAACGTTTGGGTTTGTCGATATTTGACCCTAAGTTGGGTTAAAACAACCCAGCATTTTTAGAGTGTATAATATATGTATATTTGTACTTTAATTGGTTTTTTAAAAACAGCTTTGCCCCTATATACATGTTTTAAACATTTTAACGATCTTTTTAATCACACACTGTAAAAAAATATTGTTGGTTTAACTTAAAAAAATAAGTAACCAGGTTGCCTTCATTTTAAGTTCATTGAAATGGAAAAAATGAGTTAATACAATGAAGGGGATTAGTTTAATCGCCTGAAACTCAAAATATTATGCTATCTGAACTACATAAATTATCTAAGTTGATCTGACAAAAGAAAAATGTTGTGATTACAAATCATGAAAATATTTTTTACAGTGTATAAACGTTACAATAATAATATTTAATGTACATTCAAATGTATAATATCAATATATATTCATATTTGAATGCACATGAACATGATTGGTTTTGCTTTTTTTTTTTAAATTTGTCACTTAAGCAATAAGTTTAGCAAATTATACGAGAAAATCTTCAAGTTCAAAAAAAATAATGTAAGTTCATTATATATTGAAATATACATAGATAATTAAATGCAAATTAACTACATCCTATACAACTATTATATCATGTTTATTAATTTAGTAGGCTTATTTAAAGTATAAATTGTTTTTAAAAATAAAATTACGGTTTAAAAAAATATGTATATATAATAATATGAATATACATAACATTAATAAACTGCCTATTTTTTAAATGTTTGTGCATATATAATAGGATGTTGTTTTCTTTTGCTATGTAATATGCAATCTATGTAATATACTAAAACGTGTGTCTTTTTTTTATCAAATAGTTTACCATGTTTTTGAGGACTGGCGTTTGTCTGCTGCTGAGGTCGGGCATCGCGCTGTTGGAGACGCCGGGGGTCTCGCCGCTGTCCAGCGCGGATTCACCCTCAGATCTGCGCACATACGGCGACCTCCGGATCCCGGACAGCAAACCCGAGGCTCTCCCGACGGAATAGTAGCTCGGCCCGGTGGACTGCTTGTACCAGGCGTCTGTAGGATGGCTGGAGATGAGGATGGAAACGGCCACGAACACCAACACGGATCTGACGGACTTCTCCATTGCGCGCTTGACCCAGAAGTGTGTTTTGATCTATGATGCCTTGTAGCTTTTGGATTGATGTTCTCCACATCTGGAGTTTATATATATACCCCTCGGAGTCGTGATCTCGTTCGTCATTCCCCACGAGATGATTCATATTTCCGGCCAATAGGATTGATCTGGACGTTTGGAGACGGTTGGGGAGCCTTTAACGTCAGGTAGATGTGATGTATGACGGAATTATATTGTTTCTCTGTCACTGAGCATGTCTATATTGATCAATAAACGTCTTTCTGGCGTCACAGCACAAATTAAAAAAGACTAAAATCCTGTGCGTAAAGACGCACAAACGCATTAAACAAAGAGTATCCAAAAATGTTTACTTGATATAAATTAGAAGAGATTTTAATGGAATAATACTATAAATAAAGTAATGAATCTTTGATTAAATGAAGTTTAGGTAAAGTTTTTATTTTAAGGTGGCACAGTTACACTTTGCTACGTACTTACTATGTAATAACAGTCAATTATGCATAATCACAACTAAGTTAACTGATCAAACCCTAACCATAACTCTAAAGTAAGTACATGTAGTTAATTAATATTACTTAGTACTTATTTGAGTAAGAACAATGTCTCATTAATGAATGATTTGAATATTGACTTATTGATTTCTCTGTAATTACACTTTTGGATAAACTGTTTTACAGTGTTGTCAGATAAATTAAATGGAGAGGATAAATTAAATAAGGGCACTTTCAATATTGTATCTCAAACAGCTACAACAAACTTAACATTTTAATTTATTAAAATGTATATTCAAAAACATTTTGAAACGTTCCTTCGGCATCTAAGGTGACATTTAAACAATAAGCCCAAAAGTATACATTTTTCATTAATAATAATTCTAGTAACAACACTTATTATTAATGATATTTAAATGATTATTTAAATTATTAACATGTGATCATATTTTTAATTATAATACAACATATTTTAAAAATAAAATATTTTGAAAGTTATTTTTCCTAAGGTATCTGAGATAGAATTTAAACAAGAAACAAAAATGTAAATACTAATAATTATTTATTATAATAATTATTAATAAAATTTTATCTTTACTTATAATCAGTTTAACCATATTAAAGGGATTGTTCACTTTTAAATACATTTTTGAGATGTTTTAGCTTACCTCAAGGGCATCCAAGATGTAGGTGTCTTTGTTTCAGCAGTAGTTTCAATTAAGATATTTTTCGGTCAAACTGTTCTTGTCTGTCAGTCATATAATGGAGGTCTATGGTCACCACCTCAAAGAGCATGCACAGAGAAGTCCAAATTAAACATGATTTAATTTAGTGGCCACACAAACCGCTCGTTTCATGTCTTAGGCCATCAATGTGTGCTTACATTTACGAGTCATTAAATCATGTTTAATTTGGACTTCTCTGTGCATGCTCTTTGAGGTGGTGACCATAGACCTCCATTATATGACTGACGGACAAGAACGGTTTGACCTAAAAATATCAAAATTGAAAATACAGTGGATGGAAACAAAGACACCTACATCTTGGATGCCCTTGAGGTAAGATAAAACATATCAAAAATGTATTTCAAAGTGAACTATCCCTTTAATAATAAAAAAAGGTAAATAACATTGAAATAGACATAGACATTTTTATTGAGTCTTATTACCTTTTTACAATCTATGGTAATGAAATTTTCAAAAAATAAAATCACGTTGACATTTTGTTATTCAAAAAGTTTATTAACATTTTCAATATAAAAGCTACAAATATATTCTCAAATGAAACCATTGAAACAGTGATTCTGAAAGTCTTTTCTTTGATTTCAGGCACTCATAGTCCGTTGTGCAAGGGTCTGCACTGCGGTTCCAGCTTACTCTCGAGAACCGCATCCGGCTCGCACACCCACGGATCCTCCGTTCTCCATTGCCACTTCAGCAGCTGTTCCCTCAGGCTTTCCAGAACCGGGGCGTACGCCGGATCACCGGCCAGATTCTGCCTCTCCGTCGGATCCGACTGGATGTGGAACAGCTCCCACCTCTCCCGGTAGTAATACTCCTTTAGAGTCTTGAACCAGCCAGTGGGCCGGCCCGACCGGGTCCGGTTTAACAGGTCCTGGAAGGTTGGGGACACATAGAAGTCCTGGTCTATAGGAAAGGGCATGCGGTAGTGAAGATTGTGCAGGAGCCGGTAGGGGCCGTGGTGGATGGAGCGCATCGGGTAATACATAGTGACCTCGTGGAGACTCTGGCTGGCGTAGACCGTGTCCCAGGACGGCTCCGAGCTCAGGGCCGGGAGGAGAGACCGACCCGTCAGCTCAACCGGACGGCCACCTGAGAGACTGTACGACGGGTACGGCAAAGAGAACCAGTCCAGTATGGTGGGAGTGATATCTGGGGTGGGGGAGGATGAGAGATGCTGTTTGACAGTGTCATTTAAATAGTAAGCAAATAGAAAGATGTGACCGTAAAAACAGAATCAAGGACATACAAACAGAAAATGTTACATTAATCTGTCAATATACAGAAAGATATGAGTAAAAAAGGTGGAATAGTGAGGGACGCCATTTTTAAATATCATACGAACAACCAGCGATTCATGCAAATAGAAAATGTTGCATTGGCAATTTCGTACGAATAAAAATGTTTTCACATTTGCCGTAATCTGTCAGTAAAACTTAATACACTGAATCAAGTGCAAAATATTGCAATAGTGAGGGACGGCATTTTTTTATATCATACGAACAACCTGCGATTCGTTAAAGTAGAAATTGCCGTACACACACACACACTATTGTTTTTAAAAATCTGTACGAAAAACTTGCAATTCATAAAAAAATTAATCGTTCATGATACGAAACGGCACATTGGTAACAATGTCATTCAATAGAGAGGTAATTGTACTGTTAAACAGGAACAAGTGCATGAAGGTGTAGTGAGGTATTAAAACTAGGCATACAGCACCACCTAGTGGTTAAAGGAGGTACAGCACATCCTCAGACCATGAAGGACATTAGTTTATTTACCCAGCAGACTGACGTAGGCCTGGCTGATCTGTCCCCAGCGCTGCCGGTGTTCAGGTGAGGACACCAGCATGGGTTCCTTTACACCTGAGCCGTACAGGTTAGTGCGTCCGTTGGGGAACGGGATTCCGTTATCCGAGCTGTAGATCACCAGAGTGTCGTTTTCAAATCCAGCATCCCGTAGCTCTTGAAGAACCAAACCAATACCTTCGGAAAAAAAAAACAACAGTAATTTATGCAAATCTGATATATACACAAGCTGATATTTTCATATTAGTGTGAATGACGTAATATTAACCTTGGTCCAGCCGGCTGACCGTTGTGTACTGGGCCGCTATATCCGCCCTTGCCGCGGGAGTGTCCGGAATAAAGTACGGAACCTAGTTAGATATTAAGAGACTGATGGTTGGGAGCTTCAACGAATGACTTTTTTACATTTTCCTTTATTTGTGAAGCTCACCTTAACCTGGTCTGGAGAGTAATACTTCGGCCGCCAATCCGGAATTCTTCCCATTCCGCTCTCTCCATTCCCAAACTTTTCACAGAACACTCCATACTGAGGCTGGGAATGGCCACAGCGGTGAGGATCATGGAACGCCACATAGAGGAAGAACGGCCGTTCCTCTTCCGTCCCACTTCTCTCTTCCTTCCGGCTCTGGAAGAACTTCCGAACAAGGAGCTTGATCTTGGTGATATTCCGACCCACCTGCAGCACGGAATTGGTCTCCTCTGTGTAGGCGAAATCGAACGGGTATACAGGGCCCGGACCGACATGTTTTTTCCCGATGATTCCTTTAAAAAAAAAAAAAAGCAATCGTGAATTTGAAAAATTCCACATTTTTCCAAGATTTTCCAAGATTCACCAGCTTTCTGTACTGGCTTTTTGCATCCATTAAGCGCAAAAGGGTGTTCAAAATTTGTACCAAAACGTGTTCTTACAATCAGCACATATTCATTCAAACTGTTTTTTTTACGGTAATTCCTTTACAAAGGAGTCAATCACGAATTTGTAAAATTCCATTTATTACGTTGTAATAAATGTATAAATTATATATATATATATATATATATATATATATATATATATATATATATATAAATGTATAATTAGTTTTTACACTCATTTTTTTTAAATGGCTACTTTTTCAAAAAGAACCACTACTTTTTCCACAAAGAATCGCTACCTTTTTCAAAAGAATTGCAACTTTTTCAAAAGCAAACATTTTCAAAAAGAATCGCTAATTTTTTCAAAAAGAACTGCTACTTTTTTTTATAAGAATCGCTACTTTTTCAAAAAGAATCGATACTTAAAACAACACTACTTTTTCCATAAAGAATCACTTCTTTTTCAAAAAGAATCGCTTCATTTTTGAATAATTAATTGCTACTTTTTCCACAAAGAATCGCTACATTTTCAAAAGAATCGCTACTTTTTCCAAAAAGAATAATGTAACAAAATAATAATGTAACAAATCTATAATAACACTGTAATAAATGTATAATTACATTGTAATAAACGTATAATAACACTAATGTATAATTACATTATGTCGGTATCGGCTCCGATACTGCCATTTTTGCCGGATCGGGTATCGGTCAGACGAGGTCGATCCGAAACTGATATTGTGCGTATTATTCTGTGTTATTGTTAGGCCCCACAAAAGGCACAAAAACATTATAAAGCACATTATAAAACATTATAATATCGTATAAGTGTTCTGAAGCCATTATATAGCATAATGTGAGATATATATTAATATTTAAGACATTAAATTCAAGATCACCTCACTCGTACGAATTTGTACGATTTGTCTAAACTCATGTGATGGGTAGGTTTAGGGGCGTGGTCAGGGGTATGTCATTCGTACAAATTCATACGAATTGGCCACCTCGTAAAATTCGTACGAATTGCCGTGAGATCGGGTTGGAGATTTTTGTTTCAGAGTCGTACGAATCAAACGCATTCAAACAGGAGTTTTATTATCTGGCCTCAAACACAGAAACAAGATCATGAAGGTTTTTCTGATTTATTTTCATGGATCTTCATCATACCAGTGTGGATGTTGGCTTGATTCAGGAGGAGAGGAAGACTGCGCACTCCATCAAATGAGTTAAAGTGATGAACTCCCTGATGCAGGCCGTACATCCCATTCTGGTGCTGTTAATCAGGGAGAGAGAAGTTTAAGACTTGGTTCGGGCTAAACATCCTTTTACATCCTGGTTACCTGTGGTAGTCCAGTCAGGATGGTGGAACGGCTTGGTGAGCAGCTGCTGACGGAGGTGAAGGCGTTCTTGAAGATCACGCTGCGCTCAGAAAGAGCCCGAAGATGAGGTGTCTGGACCACAGTGTTGTTGTAGACATCCGTCTCGAACCCACCATCATCAGCTGCCAAAACATGACAAATTTACACTGCAAAGGTGGCACAGAGGCGCTTCTGAGTTGCCATTTCCAGACTGTTTAATGCTTCACAGAGGTGGCATAAAAGCATTTACACAGGAAATATAACTACACTGTGATGCTAGTGGCTAAGATGAGTCTGAGCTTCCATAATTTAGTCCAGCTTTTATGAGGCATTGGCTCTTTACTCTGAATTTTAAGTAGTGAAGATTGCTTCACTACTTAAACAACAAATCAAACAGAAAAATATAGAAATATTGTCAAATCAGTATTTACAAATAAGTTACACATATTTATGTTTTTCTACACACCAATGATGAGAAGCACATTTCTTCTTCTGCACTCTCCTACATCACAACAAACAAGGAAACCCAACAGAGTCCACCGGAACAAAAACGACATGCTAGAGTCATTCGTCTCGCACACCTCATGTAATGTTAGTAAAGCAAACGGAAAAGTCTTTAGAACTTTTGTTTACACTCGGCGAGACAAACTTCCGCCATGAATGTGATTCCATCACATGACCACGATCAGCTGACGCAAAGCTTCAGCCAATCGTCTCGCGAGTCGCCGCTGATGTCACAAAAGCTGTTTTTCAGTCGGTAAAAAAAACGAAATACACGTAAAAGTTGCTTTGATTTCAATGAGTATCTTTATTTTTTTGATGAATATAATGAAGTTACGTCGGTGGAATGTTTCCACTCCGCTGAAGTACGAGGCTCGAAGTCATTTCTGAGGTTTGATTTTAAACTTGAATTCGCATTGTGGCTCTGATGTCTGATCATTGATCTCATCTAACGTTAACGTTAGTTTGGCTTGTAAATACGATTTCCAAACAGTTTTTAAACGATATTATATTATTATTATTATTTATTTTTGATGTGTTTTTTCCCCCCCAGATACTTATTCTTCGATTTACCCTGTGGTTTCATGTAGTACACTGGATTAAAATGTCATGATATGACTCGTGTCAAAATTCTGCAGTAATCAGTTTTAACGGTATTTGTAGTAACATTGCGATTTTTGTTTTGTTACTGTAATTATCTCGGTGAGGTAATACAAAAATAAACAAAACAAACTGTAATAATGTTACTTTGAATAAGTTTTATAATTATTTAAGTGTATTTTTGACCATTAGGTTTTATTGTACTGTAATGCAAAATACACATATAATGAAATTAATTTTAATATAGTTATACATGAGGTTAGCAATTTTACTATTTTATATATATATGTTGTTGCAATATATATATATGAAGAGTTCAGATGCAAAAGCCTCTAAGTGCCATTTGAAATTTTCTTCTAGAATGATCATTTTTATCAAGCTTGTATATTTAAGTTCAGTAATTTCACTTAAATAACAATGAGGATTACCTATTAATTGTCATTTAAGTTAAATTACTGAACTTGAATATATAAGCTTGATAAAAATGACCATTTTAGAAGAAAATTTCAAATGGCACTTAGAGGCTTTTGCATCTGAACTCTTCATATATATATATATATATATATATATATATATATATATATATATAGTTGAAATATAAGTTGCATTTCGTTATTTAAAGGGTTAGTTCACCCAAAAATGAAAATGATTAGTTATTAATGACTCACCCTCATGTCGTCCCAAGCCCGTAAGACCTCCGTTCATCTTCGGAACACAAGATATAAGATATTTTAGATTTAGTCCGAGAGTTTTCTGTCCCTCCATTGTAAACGTGTGTACGGTATACTGTCCTTGTCCAGAAAGGAAATAAAGACATCATCAAAGTCGTTTATGTGACATCAGTGAGTTAGTTACAATGTTTTGAAGCATCGAAAATACATTTTGGTCCAAAAATAACAAAAACTACGACTTTATTCAGCATTGTATTGTCTTCCGTTTCTGTTGTCAATCCTCAATCCAAATCTTACGGGCTTGTGACTACATGAGGGTGAGTTATTATCTCCTTAATGACATCATTTTTGGGTGAACTAACCCTTTAAAGAGTGATTTCACAATCAAAAGTGTTGAATCTTGTCATCAATCATTTTATAGTCTTGTAGTTTGAGGTTCGCAGTTTACGATCTAATGGTGTTCAATTGTTCACAGGTTTGCCGCTCGATCTCGAGGGTTTGAACACCACACGGCCCAAGAGAGAAGGCTTGTTTGCGCACCTGATTCAGTGTTGCACCCTTTGCTCGTCCACACCCTAGCATAATAAAGCGTCCCGGATGAAGCAGGACAGCTCTTTGTGTTCCCCTTGACGAGTGGTGGATCTGATGGAGCCTCGGACAGGAATCCGCTGGAAAGCCGCCCTGCGCTCTTGTTTCCCCATCCTCTCCTGGCTGCCCAGGTATAACCTGACGTGTTTGAAGATGGACGTGATCGCCGGTGTGACGGTGGGGTTGACCGCGGTTCCTCAGGCGCTGGCCTATGCGGAGGTGGCTGGTTTATCTGTACAGGTGAGAACGTTCACGTTCTCTCACAGACGCGGTTTGGGGAAGGTTTTCTTGACACGCTGTTTCTTGGTTTTTCAGTACGGTCTGTATTCTGCATTCATGGGTTGTTTCATCTACTGTATATTTGGCACGTCGAAAGACATCACACTGGGCCCGACGGCCATCATGTCGCTGCTGTGTTCGGGGTATATCGGTGGAGATCCTGTGTTCGCTGTGGTGCTCACCTTGTTGTGCGGCGTCATCCAGGCGGGAATGGCTCTATTGAGGCTGGGTAAGATGGAAAATGGGGTTAATGTTTACACTTTATGTCGGTGTGATTCATGGTCGAATCTAAGTTAGATAGTCTGTTTGGTGTTTAAACAGTCATGTGTTTCTTTAAGCATGACTAAAGTAGCAGACTCAGCTGTCTGTAAATCTGTACCATCTTGAAAACAGGAAGTTGGTGTTTTTTTCACTCTCACAGAACTATTAGATTGTATTACTTCCTGTGCAACTTCCTGTTCACGCCTTCAAGCCGCACACCAAAATCTAGCAACAGGTTTTTAAGAACGTGGTATCCGAGGTTGTGGAAGTGAATTACATAACTAATAGATGAAGCTGATAAATCTTTACCGCAGAAGAAACTCAACAACAGAAATATATTTTGTATATTATTCATAGTTTGTCTAAGCAATAAAAAAATATTAGTAAGTATTATAATTATATTAACCATTTTCTTATATGTCTTTATCTATATATTACTTTATTATGTCTTTTCATATGCATTTTCAGTATTAATAAAATTAAATAAAATTAAATGTCATTTGTATATAAAAATATATACATTATTAATAATACAAACAATAATTATTATTATAACTTTTAAATGTATTTTAGCTTTAAAATTAAAGCTGAGTTGAATATTTGTTATATATATATATTTATATATATATATATATATACATAATAATAAAATTATTTATATATATATATATATATTCATTAACTCTTTATGTGTGTTGTAGCTTTATAATTAAATGAAAATTAATTAACAAATAATTAAATTAATTAATATTCTATCCCAACAAACTACATTTAATATTTGTGATTTCAGAGATGATATATTAAATGTTATTGTTTATTAATTATATATAAATAATAATAATAATTTACATAATAGAGATTTTTTTAAATTAATTAAATTAGTTAATTCAATAAAAAAAAACTCAATTAAATGTTTGCGACTTGAAAAGTTTTTGATATGTTTTATTACAGTCAGTCACCTGATCTGTTGATTTCTTCTTCATTAGGGTTCCTCTTGGACTTCATCTCATATCCAGTAATTAAAGGCTTCACCTGTGCTGCGGCCGTCACTATCGGCTTCGGCCAGGTCAAGGTGAGAGTCTCAGACGCCTCTTTTCACTTTAGTTACATAAAATTTCGAATGTCCGTGAGGATTTGTGAAGAGTTTTTGTGTCCTGAGTCAATCCACTCATTTGTTCTGCAGAATATTCTGGGTCTGAAGGAGATTCCACAGCAGTTCTTCCTGCAGGTTTACTACACCTTCCACAAGATCCCTGAGGCCAGGTGAGCACACATGTACTGGATGTGTTTGACCAATGAGCTGTCAGCATTTTCTAATCCCAGTAGTGTTAAAGTGCCAGTGTGATTGGTCTACTCTGCTCTGATTGGTCAGATGGTCCAGTCTGTTGTGATTGGTCTACTCTGCTCTGATTGGTCAGATGGCCCAGTCTGTTGTGATTGGTCTACTCTGCTCTGATTGGTCAGATGGTCCAGTCTGTTGTGATTGGTCTACTCTGCTCTGATTGGTCAGATGGCCCAGTCTGTTGTGATTGGTCTACTCCAATTATCTGCTTTGATCTGTGAATCTTTTCAGACATTTTACTTTCACAAACAACGTTATTACACACTACATGAAAGGAATTATCTGAAAAAGCATAATGGGGACACTTCAAATATGTTCTGAGCTGCCTATCCAAATGATCTGTATTCTCAGAGTCGGAGATGTGATTCTGGGCCTGTGCTGTCTGTTCTTCCTGATCATGATGACGCTGATGAAGAATTCTCTGGGTTCTGCTGAAGACGAGGCTCCTTCGCTTGTCCGATCGGCTCGAGGGCTGGTGTGGAGTATAGCTACTAGTGAGTGCTTCAAGTCTTTATGAAACTATAAATGAACTGACAATTATTTAGGGACATCCTTCTTGTGTCCGCAGTCCGAAACGCTCTGGTCGTCGTAGCGGCGACGGCTGTTGCGTATTCCTCAGAGGTCACAGGTCACCATTTCTTCAGTCTCACCGGGAAAACCGCCAAAGGACTCCCTCCTTTCAAAGCTCCGCCCCTTTCAGAGACCATAGCCAATGGCACAGTGATTACTTTCAGTGACATCGCAAAGGTGAGATATTGTAGTGTAGTTTGTGGTAAAAAGATTTCAGTTTTTGATGCCCCTATCAAATACTCAAATACTGCCCAATTATATTAAGAAAGACATTATTAAGCCATTTATTTTTACAAAAGGACTGCCAGTAGATTGAGGTTATAAAGATTATTCTTGTTTTCAGTAAAAAAAAAAGTTTAGAAAAGTTATAATACAATAGAATTATATTTTATTTAGATTTATAATTAAAAAATATAAATTATCTAAATACGTGAAATGTTATATTGTATTTATAAAATGTAAAATATTTAAAGATTACAAATATTATATATATATATATATATACATATATTATATATATATATATATTTATATTATTTTACAAATATTTTAAGTTTTATATTGTCACTGTACTAAGTCCCCATTAAATATATTTAAGAAAATAATTCTTCTATTTCTTCTAACAAAATGGTATTTATTTCTGAATATTAAAAACTAACTAGTATAAAATATTTTGTAATATTACAGGTATATTTTAAAAGCACCCTCTGGCACCCCCTTGTGGCCTCTTAGTGGACCCCAAAATATTGAATCCTCATATAACACTACAATACAGAATAGCATATCATAGTACTAGTGAAGTATATGTGACATTTTAGAGATTTTAAGTGGCCAATCAAGTAGAATAGTTATCATTACTGACCAATCAGGTGTATTTTCTCAGGATTTAGGTGGCGGCCTGGCTGTCATTCCTTTAATGGGCGTTTTAGAGAGCATCGCTATTGCAAAGGCATTCGGTAAGAGCTTATTTTCTTTAATAAACATCTAGAAGTGTCTTTCCTCTATGTATATATAAACACAGAAACTGTTTGGATTCATTTTACTGTCTTTTCTTCATGCAGGCAGCCAGAATAACTACCGAATTGATGCCAACCAAGAGCTCTTTGCCATTGGTGAGAGTTTCTGTGCCCTTATTATGTTTTAACAGAGGATAAATGGGTCGTTTCTCATCACAATGATGTTCCTGCAGGTCTCACAAACATCATGGGCTCGTTTGTGTCGGCGTATCCCGTCACGGGCAGCTTCGGAAGGTCCGTCTGCATGCTAAACACTTTTTAACACATTCTTTAGTGTGTAATGTTGCAGTTTGAGCAAGTACAAAGTCACTCCTGAGTCAGTGCGCACTGAAACTTGAGTTTCCTCCAGGAATGTATGTACATGTCACAATATTCCTCATTTACATAATTCCCGCCCATGGCATATGCAACATAAAGGGGGCGGGGCCTGATTGAGTTGAGTTTGTAGTGTGTTGAAACTTATGGTTATGCTAACGGGCGTGGCTTACACACTTGAAGTGCTTGATCAATCACAACACAGTGATACATCCAACCAATCAGAGCCCATTAAGCTTTTGGGAAGGAGGGGCTTTATAGAGACACGAACTGTTACTGATAGGTGCTGCAACTATTGTAAACACTTTATAGTGTCTGTTGGTTTGTTCTTCAGTTTGTAAGTGTTTTATGTGACTTTTTCTGACAGAACGGCTGTTAACTCCCAGACCGGAGTGAGAACGCCGGCTGGAGGGATTGTCACAGGTGACACTCACACTTTTGTGATCCTGTTGACATTTATAATATGTACACCATCTGAAAGTCTGTATCTGTCCTCAGGTGTTATAGTGCTGCTGTCGCTGGCGTTCCTCATGCCGCTGTTCTTCTTCATCCCTAAAGCGTCGCTCGCTGCCGTCATCATCTGTGCCGTGAGTCCCATGATGGACTTCAGAGTGCCTGTCCAGCTCTGGAGAGTCAAGAGTGAGACTTTAGCATCACATTATATATAAATATCAAATGTAATATACTGTATAATATTTAAGTATGTAAAATATATGGTATGTATTTAAAAAAAATATTTATATAGCATCATATTTGATTTTGCATATGCTTTATCCTTTCTTTGTTTTCTCAGGACTTGATCTGGTGCCGTTCATGGTGACGTTTCTGGTGAGTTTCTGGGAGGTGCAGTACGGCATTGTGGGAGGTGTAGCTGTTTCTGCTCTTATGCTGTTGTACATCATGGCCCGACCTGAAGTGAAGGTGAAGGCTTATTTTTTATGAAATAGCTGTATACGATATGTCAACTGTGAGCCGCAAATGAAGGACTTTTATTCTAGAAATGCACTTTCTGTTTGAGATTTGGCACGTGAGCAAGTAGAAATGACCATAAAATCAACAATTTATGCAAAATGTATTAAAGCGTAGACTCAAAAAATCAAATAAGATGCAATAATATTAATAAATAAATAATTAATTCAAAATAGGACTGTCATTTAATATGATTAAAATAATCATATTAAAGTTTATTTTAAGTGATACAATTAGTTTTTAATTATATTATAATTAAGAATAGAAATTATTCGAGTCATTTAAAACATTTATATATATATATATAAAATGTAAATATGAAGTATTAAAAAGAATTAAGTGTTATATATATATTAGCGTATACACATAATAATTCTAATAAGCTAAATGCATTTTAGTTCAAAGACATGCAATTATACTGCATTTATAAAATATGTACATTTTTATTACAAATCTTATATTTGTTTATATAATGACTATGTATATATAAATATTTTTTAAGATTTATATAAAGTTAAGTATTTATATATATATATATATATATATTAATATGTTATATATTATAATTTATACATATATTGTTTAAAAATTAATACATACAGTATTATTTAACTATTATTAAATAATAGCATAAAATATTTATGTAATTTTGTAAAAAAAAAAAAAAAGTTCAATGCATTTCAGTTGCTGTTAGTAGAAAAAAATGATAAATCTATTAAAATATAGAAAGAAAAAGAAATGAAAGGTATATTTATTTCGAAGTAAATATGAGCTGAAGTGCGAGTATGAAAATGTCACCTCTTGTAAAATGAGCCGCATGCAGCAGTCGGAGAGTCAGGTGTCGCTGGTGTGTGTTCAGGTGTCTGATCACGGTGTGGCAGTTCTGCAGTTGGACAGTGGGCTGAACTTCCCCGTGACGGAGCATCTCAGCAGACTCGTGTACACACACGCTCTTCATGGTGAGAGACACACACACACGCTACCATTCCCTCGGCTCATGTCCTTGAGTGCTCATGCTCTGGTGTGTGTCGTCTGGCAGCGTCTCCTCCACGGTGTCTGGTTCTCGACTGTTCTCATGTCAGCTCTATAGACTTCACTGTAGTCCATGAACTCAATGAACTGCTCAAACAGTTCCAGCTGACGGGACTATCAATGATCTTCACTGGACTAAAGGTACAGTTTATCATCTACAGAACACAGTTCTGAACATCTTCATTTATGACATTAAGATCAGTAATACATACTAAAAATTTTAATTTATAGATGAAATAATACATATATGAATTAAGATTTTTTTAAATATATATATATATACAGTATGTATAAATATTCAACATTTGAAGTGGATCAAAATTATACATGAATTTTGAACAATACCCTTTTCTTGGACAACTTTGATAAACTTGTCTTGATCCACTTTAAATGTTGACTACTGTATATTAAGTAATATAAAATCAATTAATATTGATGAATTCATATAGATATTATTTAATTATATATATTACATTTAAATGTTTTTAACCCTTTTACAAAAAGCTAATAATTATGATTATTTTTACATTTTTAAACTTTAGTTTATTTTTTTTGAAGTATTGAAAGTAAAATGAATATAATACATATGATATATGTATACATTTTATATTTAATTAATTTAATTACAATAAAGAAAAAAATAATTTGAGTCATTTGAAATGTATTTTTGTAATTAAATATTTTTAAAACATTATAACATTAAAATCATTTTAACTTATTTACAGCTTTAAAAAGGCACATTTTTAATATAAAAAACATTACAAATGTATTTTATAATTAAGAAAATATATTATTCAAGACATTTATAACACATTTATTTTCTACTGTGTATAGATTTCTTTTTACTATTTCTTTTAAAAATACAACTTAAACTTTAATCCATTTGGGAAAAAAATATAATATATTGTTATTTTATATTTAAATGTATTAATATCACATATAACAAAATAGATTCATTAAAATAGATAAAGTAATCTAAATAGGTTAGAAGCTAAATAAAATAATCATGAATTTGGAAAAAATACAATAAATGAAAAGTAAAAACAAGTCTAATAAATGTATATTTAATAAAGAATTATAATTAAGAATATAGCCTATGGAAGAGTATTAGGGCCAAGCGATAATAAAAAAATAAAACTATCTCGAGATTAAAGTCATTATAATGCGAAATTAAACTTGTTACGTTTCGAGAAAAAAAGGTCGAAATACAATCTTGAGAATAAACTCGTTAAATATCAAGAATAAAGTTGTGTTTTGAGAAAAAAACTTGTTAAATTTAGAGAAAAAGATCTAAATGCAATCTTGAGAATAAACTCTAAATATCGAGAATAAAGTCGTGTTTCGAGAAAAAACTTGTTAAATTGAGAAAAAAAGTCTAAATGCAATCTTGAGAATAAACTCGTTAAATATCAAGAATAAAGTTGTGTTTCGAGAAAAAACTTGTTAAATTGAGAAAAAAAGTCTAAATGCAATCTTGAGAATAAAGTCGTGTTTCGAGAAAAAACGTGTTAAATTTTGAGAAAAAAGTCGAAATACAATCTTGAGAATAAACTCTCTAAATATCGAGAATAAAATCGTGTTTCGAGAAAAAAGTCGAAATACAATCTTGAGAATAAACTCTCTAAATATCGAGAATAAAGTCATGTTTCAAGAAAAAACTTTGAGAAAAAGTCGAGAAAAAAGTTGAAATAGAATCTCTACAATCAAAGTCGTGTTTATTCTCAAAATTTAATGAGTTTATCTCATGATAATTTCAACTTTTTTTTCAGAAATTAAACGAGTTTTTTTTTCTCGAAACACGAATTTATTCTTGAAATTTAATGAGTTTATTCTCAAGATTGTATTTCGACTTTTTCGAAGTTTAATTTCGCATTATAATGACTTTAATTTTTAGATGGTTTTATGTTTTTATTATCGCTTGGCCCTAATCCTCTTCTGCAATAGCCTGTTTGTGTCATTTGAATGCATTTAACATTATATTTGATATGTATAAATTAGGGCTGTGCAAAAATTAATTGCGATTAATCGCATCCGAAATAAAAGTCTGTGTTTACATAATATATTTGTGTGTGCTGTATATAATTATTTTGTATATATAAATACACACATATGCATGTATATATTTAAGAAAATGTGTTATTCATGTATAAAATATTTATAATTATATAATATAGATTATGTATTTATAAATATATACAGAATTTAAGCGCAAATAATTCTTAAATATATACATGCATGCATAGGTATTTATATATACAAAATAATTATATACAGCACACACAAATATATTATGTAAACACAGACTTTTATTTTGGATGCGATTAATCGCAATTAACTTTTGCACAGCCCTAGTATAAATGTAAAGTTTTCTTGATATCCCTCTTTTTCTCTGTCTCAGCCGTCAGTATTAAAGGTGTTGTTGACGGCTGATCTTCCAGTTTTCAGACACACAGACACTGTCGACGAGGCGCTGCAGCTTCTGAACGGTATCATTCACTATGACCAACAATTCTAACAACCAATCACAGACCGATTGAACTGATCATGTATCTGCACCTGCATACCTCAAACCTCGGATGATTGGTCACATAAAATACTTTGCACACACTTTTGACCAATCAGCACTCAGGAAGAGAGACTTTGATGAAAACTGTTGGGAGCAGTTACGTCATGTTTGTGTTCATGATGACCAAATTTTTTGCACTCAAAATTATGTTACAACTTTCTTTTGTTGTTGTTGTTTTGTTTTAAACTATGAATCACATGTATAATACTTTGTAATTTTATGAACTTGCACTTATTCTAAACACTAGAAAGAATCAAATATTCAGTGCTTATGGATAAAAAGCACCACAAAAAAAAGGTGAGGCTCCAAAAATATACTCTAACATCTCTTTCTCTGCAGTTTATAGTACTTGATGCTTATTAATAAGAATGTTTACAATGGGTTTTAAGTTTACATTTAATTTCTTGATGGAAACTGAATCTCCTTTAGGACTCTTTTATACTCACCCAGAGGAAACACACATTAACACTGCAGAATCACTCAAATGTCTCTTTTGATATTAAACTGACATGATCTGCTATGGCTATGCTTGAAATATGTTCATTAATTGTTTATGTATATGAATATATAAAAATGTCTGAATTATTATATTCAAATGGATAACAGATGATAGATAGACAAATAGATAACAGACAGATGGATAGATATTTAGACTATTTTAATTATATATATATATATATATATATATAATAGCAACATAAATTTTTATATACCTATTTATATATGTATATTTTTTTCATATGTATATATATATATATATATAATAGCAACATAAATATATTTGTATATACCTATTATTATATAATTATATTTTTTTACACAAAAAATATATCTATTTGATACATTTTATTTTTATAACTAATGTCAAATTATATATATATATATACACACACTTTAAATAATATTAATATAGCCCATATTAAACTTAACTGTTATTATTAATTATATAAAAATATGTATGTGTAAAGGTATGTGGTGTGTGTGCATCTCTCTAGAGATGCCAAACCACTCTCTTTAGAATTGTTTTAATTGTTTACATTTTGTACACACACATATACAGTATTTTATATATACAGGGTTGGCACAAACTAAAATGAAACACACCAGGTGGTTTGCCACCTAAGCTGGCTTCATGCCTATAGGCCCCTGGTATAAAATCACCCTCTTATGCTAATTTTCCAACAGTAGAGAGCGATATTTTACTTCTGAAGTGTACTTACCAGAATATTACAGGCCCAGTAAACTGGGAATGGTGGTTCTTCAGATCAGTCTGGTTTGTAATGGTGTTGTTAACATAATCAGTCAATAATGTCCTGACATTACCAGCAAAAGCATCTTTATCAGTTCATTCAAAGGAAACTATTTCCCTTGGGCCTATTTCTAACCACATTATTTTTTTCAGTGCCACTGAAACATGTGGTCTTAGACCTTACTACGAATAAAAGACACAGAAATCACTCCCTGATAATGACAATGAGCATTTCTGGCACCTTTAACAAACACAAAACGCGTTCACAAACCAAGTGTAAGCCATTATTTTCTACTTTAATAGTCTTTGTGGCTGTAACGTTACGTGTGTCTCTTCGGTCTATGGTGACGGTCTCTTCTCGGCCATAAAACTGACTCACAGCGGTACACACCTGTTGATGAGTTAATAAACCATGAATAAACGCTGTTTTGTAAGTTAACAGTCAGTCTTACCTGAAACTTACCTTGAGCAAACAGTCGTCACATTAGTAGCAGCTAAACACATCTTCGGGGAGTCGCTGTCGTAGGTATGTCGTATTTATTTTCATCGATATAGACTTATTTATCATATTTAGAGGCGCTGTCGTATTTATTTTCATCGATATAGACTTATTTATCATATTTAGTGGCGTCAAAGGCCCTCGGGGACTGCGATTTTGTGCCGTGATCACGAGTGCTGTGTGTTTTGGGTGTTAATACTGGGCTAGCGTCACGTCTTCACACGCGGACTCGAGCATGACGTGCTCTGCGCGTCCCCGTCCGTGGCTCTGCTGTAAACTGTAATTGCTGAGAGTCTAATCTCACTCCACTGGATTCTCGATAGTTTGCAAATTTGGAGTGCCAAATATAGCAGGGCTGTGTGCTGAATCTGAAGCCGAACTGTGAACCTTTCACACCAGGCTGAAGGATCACATGAGAGAAGCTGACTTGGAATGAATAGGCCTAAATCTTATCTAAACCAAGGTCATTTTACACTGTTCTGATCTAAAACGTGACACTTTTCTAAATTGGATAATTATTTTTTGGGGCCATAATAATCAGTATTAAGGTTTTTTATGTGAATTTAGACTTGATATGGTTGTAAACACTGTAAAAAAAAAATATTTTCATGATTTATCACGTTTGTCTTTTGTTAAATCAACTTGGATAGCTAATGGGATTCAGAAATAATATTCTGAATCCCATTCATAATATAATATATTTAGAATAGTTTGTATTATTTAGAATAGTTTGTATTCATTAAACCAATCTCCATTGTATTAACTCAATTTTTTATTTCAATGAACTCCAAATTTTAAGGCAACCATGTAATTTACTTTTTTAAACCAACAATAATGATTTTCCATAGTATCTTTTTGTAAAATATCTTAGACCCACACTCAATTTTTGTGACTTTTTTATTCCAGATTATTATAAATAAAATAAAACAAAACTAATTCAAAGCTTTATTAGGTTTTAACATTCTGTTTTTATGTCATTGTATGCATTTTATTTTATTGACATTAAGATTTACATAATGAGTATGTTATAAGTTTTCAATAAACCTACTGCAATTTCTATATTTAAATATCATAAAAAGGTTCATTTAAATATACTGATTACAGACTAAAATTGTATTTCTATATAATATTTTTAGAATAAATAGGCCTATATTTAATATTTTACTTAATTTTTATTTTTTAATATTAGATTTGATATGGCTCCAAATATTCAAGCAAAAATATTTCAGACCCCAACATATACAGTTACTTAATAGTTTATATATATATATATATATATATATATATATATATATATATATATATATATATATATATATATATATATATAATTCTGTCTGTCCTTGATTGACTTTGCATACAATTACTATTTTTTTATTTTATTGATATCGATGTTTGCATACAACGCTTAAAATTACTCTTTATACGTTTATTAAATGATTGAAGGCTAGTAAAACCAATAAAGGAGAGTCAATAAAATAACAAATATTTTTTTCATCACTGTTTCAATGACGCCAAGGCACCTATCTCACCTTTAGCGCAACTATCGTCACTGTCATGTGACGTCCAGTAGAGGGCGTCGCGTCTCAAGGGCGGGGATTGAACGTTCCCTTCGCTCCCTCTGATTGGCCTGTTGGAGTAGGGCGGGACCTTTTCGGGGTATATCGCCCTCTGATTGGCCAGGCGGATCTAGAGTGACTGAGGCGCAGAGGCAGCGGAGAATCACAGCAGCACAAACCCACTGCGCTCATGGCATCAAGGAGAATGGAGACCAAACCAGTCATAACCTGCCTCAAAACGCTCCTCATCGTCTATTCCTTCGTGTTTTGGGTGAGTGACCCTCATTCATTAGCGTTTTTCAGCGTTTAGTAGTTCTGCAGCGTGTTATGAAGCATTTGAAAGGATTTATTACCATAATAAGGCGTTTGTTGCATTATTGCGCCACTGAAATCAAGTGCATCTCCATCATGGCAGGGCTGGACCCCACTGAGGCCATTTAGAAACACAAATATGATTATTATGTATATATCAATAATTCTGTTCAAGAATAAGATACACAATCTTCTATTTTGATGCCAGTGATGAAAAACAATGTATAAACGCTTGCTTTATTCCGTTTTTAAGACGAAAAACGAGACGTGCATGATGATTTTGGACGTTATTCATTCATATTGAATTAATATTAATGTTTAAATATGGACAGCAGAACATTATTCTTTATGAACTGAATATTAATGCCCAAACACACACAGCATTCTGAATTATTAAATGACTATTAATGTTCAAATATGACCATATCATGTACGTTATTCATTATAATTGTAATATTTATGCCCAAATATGGTCATAAGCTGAATATGATTGATCATGAATTAAATTTTAATGATCATTTTAAATAATTAATTGAATATTAATGTCCAAATGTGTGCATCTTCTAGACAGTTAACAGGTTTATTAGGGTTGCAGTCACCTTCCTCTCTCTGTCATAAGAGTATGAAGCAAACCTCAGCCTCCTCATCCTCATGGATGAACATGATGCTTTCTGTCTGTGAGTAGCGGTTAACTGTTGCATCATGGCACCGCCCCGTATTGATGTGTGTTTGATGACTGATCCAACCACCATTCAGTTTGATTCCAGTATATTATCAGCGTTAGCCTACATAACTTATTAGTTATTATTAACAAACATTGTTGCGTATAAGAACATAGTTTAAGATATATACATGAAGTCTGCTTAATCTGGCCAAAAAACATACATTTAGAAAAGAAAGAGACTGACATGTGAAGCGATCAACCAGAGTTTTGTTTAGTTTTTTTCGTAACGAAACGAATCTGAAATACTTGATTAAAAATAATACATTGTTAATAGACTAACTTGCTAGCAATCCTGGAAAATCCTGTGAAATGTAAACAGACTAAGGCTGGGACTAGAAACTTTTGATTTATATTTAAATTTATATGAATTTTAGTGTAGGTTGGGTCTGTAAAGCGTTACATGTTTGCTAATGACTAATGCAAGATATTCTAAAGCGTTTTCGTAATAGTTTTGTAGCCTGAAGAAATTATTCGTTAAGAATTAGATAAATGTTCTACGACACCATTTTATCACTCATTATTGTTAAAAAATTTTGAAAAATTGGCCAAATAATTGAGCAGATGCCCCATTTGATGCGATTTACACTGTAAAAAAATATTTTCAAGATTTGTTATCACAACATTTTTTCTTTTGTCAAATCAACTTAAATAATTGATTTAGTTGAGATAACTTATTATTTTGAGTTTCTGATGATTAAATCAATCTCCTTCATTGTATTAACTCACTTTTTCCATTTTAAGGCAACCAGGTTACTTCATTTTTTAAGTTAAACCAACAATATTTTTTTACAATGAATAATGAATTACGCAAAATTGACATGATTCATTCATTTGCAAACCAACTGGACATCAGATGCCACTATAAAAGTTATGTGGCGTGTTAAAAAACAACAACAACCAAATATTCAAGAAATGTGAACGTTTGGGAATTGAACAACTGATCTGAATATATTTAATGATTAATTTAGCTGAATTTTGCAGAAACTGATTGTCATTCTTTGAATCTGTCTTTTGCGATATGTCCAAGTTCTTAAAGGTACAGTTCACCCAAAAATTAAAATTCTGTTATAATTTACTCACCCTCAAGTTGTTCCAACCCTGTATGAGTTTCTTTCTTCTGCTGAACACAAAATAAGATATTTTGAAGAATGTGGATAACCAGACAGTGGTCGGCAGACATTTTTCCTACTATGAAAGTCAATGCTATCAACTTTCTTTGAAATATCTTCTTTTTAGTTAAAAACTCATACAGGTTTGAAACAACATTTTTGGGTGGACTATCCCTTTAAAATCCACATTTAATGGCGACTCTCATGTATTCAGACAATAATGATGCATGATGGGAAATTGTTTTAAATGGACACAGGGCACATCTGATTGTACCTGTATTGCGCTGAAGCTGTGTTTCCTCAGATCTCATGTAGGTCAACAGCACTGAGTTGTTTGTGTTAGTAGGTAACCGTCTCCATCACATTCCCGTCTGTGCTCACTGGAGCTTCAGTAATGCCGTGTGGCGCATTCGCCACTGTTTAGCTCTCTTTCAGTCTGTAATCCCACTCGGCACAGTGATGAGAGTGCCTGACCCAAATCCAGGCCATGTGTGGACCGTAACGCAGCGTAATTCCACTGTAGACCTCTGATAGACTGCACATTTAATCAAGAATCAAACTGATTGGGGTGAATTCGCATAACAAATCAGCATTTTCGCTAGTATTATTTTCCAATCGATTCAAAATCCAGTCTATCTCTGTGGTAAAGGCACTAAAATAGCGTATTGTTTTTAAGTAATTAAGCAATGTTTGTTCAATCCCTAACTAAAAATTGGAATATCGCATACAAAATTTGCGAATCAAGCAAGTACCATTTCCATCCAAGAGAACAAAATCGTAACTTGCTGAGAAAATTGGCGCAAAATATCTGTAATAAAAATGGAAGTTGCGGCAATCAGGGAAGAAACGCTGGCTCTTTCTTCCTACATCATACATGACTTGTAAACGCTGTTATGTTATCTTTGTTATGTATGTTTGAGAATGCAATCATGTGCAACATTTCTGGGAGGTTATTATACCAAACCATTTTGATGACAAACTTTGGCTGAGGCATTTCAGAGCGACCAAACCAACATTTAGGATGCCGTGGGATGTGATTGGTCCGCTGGTTAGTCCAATAATCCAATCAAATCCTGAGATTTAGTTGTGCATTGAGGGATTTATTTGGTAAATGTGTTACCATTGCAGTTTATATGCACGTTTTCTTATCGGATTAAAAATTATCCACCACAGTTGAGCATCGTTTTTTAATGTGCATTTTTAAAGGGATAGTTGCGTAATTCATTATTCATTGTACTTTGAAATTCACTTTGAAATTAATTTTTGTTATGTTTTGGCTTACCTCAAGGGCATCCAAGATGAGGTGTTTTTGTTTCCACAGTAGTTTCAATTTTGATATTTTTAGATCAAACCGTTCTTGTCTGTCAGTCATATAATGGAGGTCTATGGTCACCACCTCAAAGAGCATGGACAGAGAAGTCCAAATTAAACATGATTTGTTGACTCGTAAATGTAAGTACACATTGATGGCCTAAGACACGAAACGAGCGGTTTGTGTGAGAAAACGAATAGTATTTATATCGTTTTTACCTCTTGTAATCACAGTCACGTCCAAGTGCTCTGATGGCGCAAACGCTTTACAAGAGGTAAAAACGATATAAATACTGTTCGTTTTCTCACACAAACCGTTCGTTTCATGTCTTAGGCCATCAATGTGTACTTACATTTACGAGTCATCAAATCATGTTTAATTTGGACTTCTCTGTGCATGCTCTTTGAGGTGGTGACCATAGACCTCCATTATAAAGCGAATTTGATAGAAAATTAATTTTTTGACAGAAAAAAATGATTTATTTGACATACTTTTATCCAAAGCAACTTGTAGTTCATTTAATGTGTTCATTTTATCAGCATTTGTTTTCATTCTTTCAAATATTGTTAACGTGGAGTAGTACTGTAGTTATGGACATTATGCCATTTATAAGGACTCTTTTAAATAGTTTCTGCCCAATAAACAACACCAAACTGAATTGTGGGCTTGCATAACAGCTAAGCACAAGTTAGAAATGAGCTTTGAATCTGAACGAGCAAGCGAACGGGGGCGTAACTGAAGCAACATGTGAAGAGAGAGGCAGAAATTAGATCGAGAGCGAGTGAGTGACAAATGAAAATGGAGTCAGTGTCATTTCTCCGGTCTTCCTGTCAGCTGTTCTGGGCCTGTTGGGGTCATTCTGTTCGATGAACGCAGACAGACGGAGCTCTGTATGTCCTGCTGTCGACCCTCGAAACACATTCACACCCTCTGTTCTCCCAGAGGCAGATGGGAACAGGCCTACAGGACTGGGAAAAGACAGATGACGCATCGCCTGTTGCTTTGAACGAAACAACCAGTGTGTTTCACACCCGTCTGGTTTAGATTTTATTCCACATGTTAACATGCCTCTATTTGAGGAGATAATCTTACACCTTCAGTTAAACACACTCAAGCAACACGTTTCCAGTGACTAGGCATTTTTCTGTCCTCGCTGAAAGCAAAAATGCTGTAAAGTGACACAGCTAATCATAATGGTGCGTTCACGTCATATTGGAATTAACTTAATTACTAGCATCTGACTTCCAATCCAATCTCATAATTACAAGTTAAAACCCTGTAAATGAGAAAATGTTGTTTCAACTTGTAAAATAAGTGTTCATACTGCCTTAAAATGTTAAGTTTAGCCAACTCAAATAACTTAACTTAGTACAATTTCACTGGACTAAACTTGCAAGCATGAATACTTAACTAACTAATAACTCTACATACAGTATTTCTGTTAAATATGCCGTTCCTTAAATAGCCAATGTTATGTGGTGTGTTTTCTTGGTATAATTAATATGTGGAGTTGGAATCAGGACCAACGTGATTTTGGTTACACTTTATGTTAAGGTGTCAATATTACAGTGTAATTTTACATTTAAGTACTGAGTAATAATAATTAGCTACATGTACTTAGGGTTAGGGTTAGGACTTGGGTTTGGTTTAGGGTTAATTACATGTAATTATACATAATGTATAGGTATTACTAGTAACGACATGTTACGTGTAACAATGAGACTGTTAAAATAAAGTGTTAAGGCCTGTTCAGACTGGGACGAATTTTGTGCGATTTATTCGCCGACGTTTAATGCCTCGTGACAAAAAAAAGGGCGCCAATGTGAGTGTGCACACTGACGCGTAAAAGCGTCATTTTAAAAAAAAAAACGCCTCGGGTTCGTTTTTTTTTTTTAGTTTGACGCGCCGCGTCAAAAACTATCCGACCAATGAGATTGACGCTTTTGCTCACGTGTTTGAAGCTTCTAAAGTTATAGTAAAACACAACTTGGGGGCGCTCAAACACAAAACGGTCTTGCCGAGCACACATATGCAACGGCGAAAAAGATATACGTCAAGTAGCGCCGCCGTCTACACGGCCAGGAAGAAATAAGACGAGGAAGATGCGAGGCAAGATGAATGTAGACCTGCTGTTTTCGTTGGCGCTAGAACATAAAGAACTATATGACAAACGCGACAGCGACTACAAACACCTTGATAAAAGAAAACTGATATGGAGTGCTATTGCAGAGCAAATTGGCGCCATCTAATGTCAGGGAATGAATTTGCATGTTCACTCGGCTCATCGTCAGCGAAAATCGCTTGGGTGTGAACACAAAAAACGCGTTGAAAAACGCTAACGAATAACGCGCGCTGATATTCGTCCGGGTGTGTACGGGCCTTTATTGTGATTTTTATTGTGGGTGGAGCTTGCAATTAACAACAAATTTTGCTTTATACTATATTTCCTGTAGACTTACTGCAAATTAAATCTTTTTACCGCTATTTCATGGTGTATGAGAGATGAATCAATTTAGACATAAAGAAATTATGTTCATTAAAAAAATGGGATGCTCAATAAATCGATATCCATTGAGAAATGGTTCATAATAATTGTACTTTGATTCGAACAAATGGTTTTCTGTCCGGAAACTATTTTTAAAGAGTAACTAAACCTTAAACCAACTTTTTTTAGTTAATGATCTGTAAGAATGGATCTTTATTAATACCAGTCATTGATTCGAGTAACTTTTTTGACGTTTGTGTATAAAGTGTTTTATTTTTATAATATATGTTGTAAAAACGTCTTAGTGCTGCCCTCTTCAGGTTGAACGGTGGCTACTGCAGTTGAAATTTCCTATTGGATGTCAGCGGTTCTTCGTGACGTACTTAAAATTTGTAACAAATTTTGAACACATATAATTTGACAAAATTCCATAAATAAGATAATCATTAACCAGTTACCAGCGTTTAAACATAACCTTTTTTGGAATATTTGTATTTATTTTATTTATTTTTTTACTTTTATATGATGCTCTGCCCAAAATGTATTTGTTTTTGTTCTTTGAACCGTTTCTAATCTTCAGTGTGAGCACTGATATTATCTAGAGATCCAAAAGAAAACCCCAGATGTCGGTATGTTGCCCATGAAAGAAATCTGGATCTCCAGAGCTGAAATTAGCATCAGGATTGCAGTACATCCGTTCGGTTCATATTTCAATGTCGTCGACATTATTAAAGCTTTGGTTGTAAGTCAACACCTAATGCCACCTTTCCCCTGTGTGCGCTTTCCTGGGAGAGACCCGATGGGTCGATACGATTGATTAAGCATGTAATGTTCTGTAGATCTGTCACCTCAGGATTTGACAGTGTGTGTGTAACTGATACACACCTATAATGGCATGTGTTTATGTGTGATCCCAGAGTTCTCAGCATCTTAAAATAGCTCGCAAGAACATCACAGTGAGCGACGGGAATCCTGTTCTCACTAAACTCTCTCCTGGGAACCGAAGTGCCACGCTTTGCCGAGTGAAGTATAGACGGACAAGTAATTTAAAAATCCTAAAAATCGGAGAAACAGCTCGGCTTGTATTTAAAGGCTTGAATTGATCTTCTGTTGTCGCATATCAATAATGTAATGAAAAACTGTCATCAGGAGGATAAGAGTATTGCTTTTTCCATCATCAGATAAATCATAAAATCGCACAGCAGCAATGTTTAGAGTTAGCGTTAGCGTTAGCGTTAGCAAGCTTGAAGATAAAACGCTTTGAGCTAGAAAAGCTTTCTGATGTTATAGAGGAAACTTAAACCACAGAAGTCGTATTTTCAAAATATCTAATGTACAGTAAAAATAGCTTCTTGTTTATAATGGTAGACATAAAAAATGCTAGTCTTTCATGGTGGAGTTTCTTCGCTAACAGTAACGTTGTTGTGTTTCTTATTGTAAAAAAACAAATAAAGATAAGAAACTTGAAGAAAAGCTAACATTTAGCTTTATAAATTATGTTGATAATACCTTTTTGTGATAATCAGACATTTAAAACGAATATTCTCCAATAACGGTAGCTACACTATAAAAAACAATTTTAGTTTAGCATAGCAAATTTGAAGCTAACTGTAAC
This sequence comes from Pimephales promelas, assembly GCF_988280905.1. Classification (NCBI taxonomy): domain Eukaryota; kingdom Metazoa; phylum Chordata; class Actinopteri; order Cypriniformes; family Leuciscidae; genus Pimephales; species Pimephales promelas. The sequence goes on along the minus strand of NC_142770.1, from coordinate 7,440,884 downwards.
ATTGTTATTGAGCTCTAAAGGCTCCGCCCTCTTCTGGAAACTGGGAGGGGGAAACAGCTCATTTGCATTTAAAGATACACACACATAAACGGTGTGTTTTTCCTTCCAAAATACAGTATAGCGAAGTGTTTATTCTGTCAGAGAGGAAATTATACTGTCAGTACTTAATTATTATTATGGTAATTAAAGGGTGCTATTGGACTTATTTGACCAATAAGTAGCCTATAATTGGTGCTTCTGTAATTGGTGCCATTTGGAGATTCTGGAGTTGCCCTTCTCTTGAGTTATTTTGCTCTTAGCCAGCGTTATTAGCATTGGCAGGCCTGTTCATTACAAACAGACAATTAAAAACTCGTCCGGTCCAGTTTTCCCAGTGGCTTTGGTGTTATTATGTAAATGAGAGAGTTGTTGAATACTGCAGTGCTGCTGATATATTCTGTCCTCTTTAGTGTGTGGAGGCGGTTCTGTTTGTTTATCCTTAAGCTTGATAATATTTTGTCTTGTGTATTCTTTTCAGTGTTATCGTTCCCTCTGGAATGCAGAGGTGGAGTGATCAAACCACTTTATTCAGATTTATTCAGATACAACTTCACTGTCAAATCTGAAGGAAAACAAACTTGTGTTAAGTGTTTAAAGCAGAACAGTTTGGTCAAAAGAAAATTGTATTATTTTGATAAACATTTAATTGTAAGTAAATTATGTCCCATTCTGTTTTTATTTATAATTGTTGCCAAATGTACACCTCTTTCACACAAACATGAGTTAATTAAATAATATTCAGATCAAGTAGACCAATCACAACAGACTGGGTCATCTGACCAATCAGAGCAGACCAATCACAACAGACTTGGCCATCTGACCAATCAGAGCAGAGTAGACCAATCACAACAGACTGGGTCATCTGACCAATCAGAGCAGAGTAGACCAATAACAACAGACTTGGCCATCTGACCAATCAGAGCAGAGTAGACCAATCACAACAGACTGGGTCATCTGACCAATCAGAGGAGAGTAGACCAATCACAACAACAGACTGGGTCGTCTGACCAATCAGAGCAGAGTAGACCAATCACAACAACAGACTGGGTCGTCTGACCAATCACAGCAGAGTAGACCAATCATAACAGACTGGGCCGTCTGACCAATCAGAGCAGAGTAGACCAATCACAACAGACTGGGCCATCTGACCAATCAGAGCAGAGTAGACCAATCACAACAGACTGGGCTGTCTGACCAATCAGAGCAGAGTAGATCAATCACAACAGACTGGGTCATCTGACCAATCAGAGCAGAGTAGACCAATCACAACAACAGACTGGGTCGTCTGACCAGTCAGAGCAGAGTAGACCAATCACAACAGAATGGGTCGTCTGACCAATCAGAGCAGAGTAGACCAATCACAACAGACTGGGCTGTCTGACCAATCAGAGCAGAGTAGACCAATCATAACAGACTGGGCAGTCTGACCAATCAGAGCAGAGTAGACCAATCACAACAGACTGGACCATCTGACCAATCAGAGCAGAGTAGACCAATCACAACAGACTGGGTCATCTGACCAATCAAAGCAGAGTAGACCAATCACAACAGACTGGGTCGTCTGACCAGTCAGAGCAGAGTAGACCAATCACAACAGACTGGGTCGTCTGACCAATCAGAGCAGAGTAGACCAATCACAACAGACTGGGTCGTCTGACCAATCAGAGCAGAGAAGACCAATCACAACAGACTGGGTCGTCTGACCAATCAGAGCAGAGTAGACCAATCACAACAGACTGGGTCGTCTGACCAATCAGAGCAGAGTAGACCAATCACAACAGACTGGGTCGTCTGACCAATCAGAGCAGAGTAGACCAATCACAACAGACTGGGCTGTCTGACCAATCAGAGCAGAGTAGACCAATCACAACAGACTGGGCTGTCTGACCAATCAGAGCAGAGTAGACCAATCATAACAGACTGGGCCGTCTGACCAATCAGAGCAGAGTAGACCAATCACAACAGACTGGGTCATCTGACCAATCAGAGCAGAGTAGATCAATCACAACAGACTGGGTCATCTGACCAATCAGAGCAGAGTAGACCAATCACAACAGACTGGACCATCTGACCAATCAGAGCAGAGTAGACCAATCACAACAGACTGGGTCGTCTGACCAATCAGAGCAGAGTAGACCAATCACAACAGACTGGGTCATCTGACCAATCAGAGCAGAGTAGACCAATCACAACAGACTGGGTCGTCTGACCAGTCAGAGCAGAGTAGACCAATCACAACAGACTGGGCTGTCTGACCAATCAGAGCAGAGTAGACCAATCACAACAGACTGGGCTGTCTGACCAATCAGAGCAGAGTAGACCAATCACAACAGACTGTGCCATCAAAATTAGTGTTTTTGAACATGAATGCATGTAAACCTGTTGTAGGATACCTCCAAAACAAAATTAGGAGCCTTGAAAATAGCATAATAGACTCTTTAAATATTAATTTCAATTATATGTATTATTTATTATTTATATCGGTATATGTTTCCCATACAGTAGTATTACTTTTCTGTTTTCATTAATTCATGAGTCCTGTAAAGTGATATGGCTCAGCCAGTTAAATCTTCACAGATCCGTAGCCCTTCTCTAAATGTATAATCCAGGCTTGAATCATATTAAAGGAAGCTTTAGACACTCTTGACTCTTAGCTGACCAGGTGCTCATGCATGATCCACCAGAGACGCGTTTATATCAATGCAATACCCCAAAAGGACAATTTTGCCTCTAAAATCAAGCATGAAGAAATGGTTCAGGAATCAGTGTATTATTCCCACGAGTGCATTCAGCCGGTTTCAGACTCCAGTTTGGTAAATATCCAGAACAGGAAGATGTTTTTCCGCTGGGATCGCTCTTAAGTGCTTGGAAACATGATCTCTGCCTTTATTATCTGCATCAAACACTCATTGTGGTTTTGTAAACATTAAGCGAACAAAAGCTAAAAGAGTGTCTGATCATTGCACTTTCAGATCCTCTTGAGGTCGGATGGCATGACCCATCAGAAAGGAAGATTCAACCTCAAATGGAAATGAAATTCAATTGGGGTTTGATTGGTTCTGGGTGAGTTTGTTGTTGGCAAGGAAATTTGATTGAGGACTGCGAAGGCCAAAATATATCATTGTTGATTCTGCGAGTTACATTCAGATGTTGATTTATTACCATGATTAATCTTCAATTGCCTAAAGGCATTTAAAAGTGTCCGGGTCCTCCGGGAACATCCTGTTTGGCGTTGTGCTGAGGGCGTTTAGTGATGGATGAGGGATGAGGATGGACAACGATATGCTTTGATTATGTGTTTAGATGGATGGGAAGTCATAATGTTGCTGCTGACAACCAGTAAAAGAAAGCCAACCCAGAAAAGAATGTTTCAATTAGTCAAAGAATCCTGGAAAGAAATGTATCACGGTTTCCACAAAAATATAAAGCAAAATAAGCAAATCTGCATATTAGAAGGATTTCTGTTGGAAAGAAAGAAGTGTTTTTTAGTAATTTACAATAAAAAATAGTAATTTGGGTAATGAATAAAACCATTTTTAAAAGTGTATATGAATCATAATGTCTTTGACTTGCATAATTAAACATCTCCATAAAGTCTAAATTCAACACTTTGAAAAGACTCTCCGTTCTGCATTTCTGGAATATTCCTAATTAGTTCCCGACTGTGGAATTTAAAGGTGACTGGGATTCTTGTCTTAAGGTCCTGTTATCCTGGAATGACACCGTGAGTAGTTCTACACAGGCCTGTTAATGAAAGAGATGCTATAATTAGCCGCTAGCTTGAGTCGTGGTGCTAGATGCCTGTGTTTGCGATTAGCAGCTTACCGCCTATGGGGAAAGCTTTGCTATGTGTGTGCAGCAGCACGTAGCGTCTGGTTTACACGTAGCACAGGTTTACTTTTTTTGTACAGTAATTTTTGTTTTTGCCGGTTTGCTAACTTGTTTGTTTGCTAATTTATATGTAGTAACGTTGAGGATGCTAGGATCATCTGAGTTGTTGTTGCCAACAGTTAGCATGCATGTTCTGATTTCCACAGAAAATGTGAGCGACACTAGCCCATAAAAAATCAATAGTAGTGTGTCAAGAGTGTCCACCAGAACATTATGCTATTGCTAAGTTGTGCTAAATGTTTTTAGGACATTGCTTTGCAGTTGCTAGTGGTTGCTAATTGACCAAAGGCATAAAGAAACCACCCCACCCCATATTGTTGTTTAAAGCACAACATTTTGAGAGATAATTTGCTAATAATGATTTCCTGTGTACTACTTATTACAGAAATAATATACTTTAAAAGTATATATTTAAGTCTGAACTGATTGTAACATTTTTTTCAGACACCCATTAAATGAAATCAGATGAACTTTAGAGTGCTTTTTGACATACTTAAGTAGGACTTAAATTGGCCTACATCTTTATTTGTAATTTCATAATCACATGCTGGATGCTTGTGTTTGCGATTAGCAGCTTTACACTCGTGGGTAAAGGTATGCTAAATGTTTGCTATGTGTTAGCGGCATAGCGTCAGGTTTACACGTAGCACATACAGGTTTTTATTTTTTTTGCACAGTAATAATTTTTTTGTTGTCTGTTTGTTTTGCTAACTTGTATTAGCTGTTATGTTGAGTAACTTTGCGTCAGGTCAGAGGTCACTCTTCTGGAACTAGACTCACGTACGGCTGTTACCGGAAGCCAGTGATTATAGTTTCTAAATATATAGTTATAAATAGTTATAAATATAGATATTTTTCTTACAAAAATGCTTTACTTTAGAAGGCCTTTATTAACTCCTTAGAGCCGGATGGATGCACATTTTGGGGCTTCAAAATCTCAAGTACTACTCACTTCCATAATAAAGCTAGGAAGAGTCAGGATTTTTTTATATAACTTATATAAAAATATATTTTTTATTAATAATTTATTAATAATTATAAAAATAATAATTTTTTGGGTGAATTAAGTAATGAAAGTGTACTCTTTAAGTACACTTAAGTGACCCTAATTTTATCTGGAAGTCGTTATAAAAATGTACTTTTAAGATTTTTGTGCACTTTCAATACAATTAAGTGCACTTTTTTTTTTTTTTAGGATTTTTAGATAAAATTTGTTACTCAAACAACCATTATAAATTTGTGTAAATGCCCAGCTGGCATTTTAACGTTGAGATACTGTTGAATCAACGTAGGTGTCAGTGTTGGATAACCGTTCAATTTGAGGTTGTAGTAGCTACAAATAATGTTCATTTGACTTACAAGTTTTTTAATATTTCTATCTTGAATCCGTAGTGAGTTAACAACAACACCACTTCAACTATTTGGTGAAATCATGTTTTTTCATAATCTGACATTATTTCAACAACATTTAAACGTTTAATGTTAGTCGAATGCCATCTGGGTGTGTTAATAGCACAACAAAGTGTTGTGGTGAGGTTTGTTACTTAGGGTCATTAGTATTAATGAGATAGCATCAGAAATTAGCATTAGCATTAGCGTTTTCATTTCCTGCCCTGTTAATCAGATTCACTGTCGAAATAAAAAGTATTTTATTCAGAAAAGAGTTATTTATCTCTCTCTGTTTACACTTTTATTTTTCACCATTCCTCCGATTTATCTATCCATACATCCATCTGTTGTTTCCAGCTAACTGCCAGAGACAGTCAATTTAGTTTTGGACAGATCTTTCTGATTTACGCCGCCGACAGCCTCCATTTCGCTGTCAGTTGACTCCGTGAATAATGAGATGGACCTTTTAGCCGCGAGACAGTGTCACATAGACGCTGACTCTCGCTGGCTGTTTCCCGCGGACTTTGATCCAACATTTCCCAGAAACAGAGCGGGAGAAAATAAGGCTAAAAGGCCAGCGCCTCTGACAGCTGTAGGCGGTCATTAAACCTGCGGCGGCCTGTCTAACCAGCGCTTTCAGAACAAACAGCACTTATCGACGAGCCGCAGTGGATCATGATGATGTACGGCGCTCTAATGGCCGAGAGAGAGAGAGAGAGAGAGAGAGAGAGAGAGAGAGAGAGAGAGAGAGAGAGAGAGAGAGAGAGAGAGAGAGAGAGAGAGAGAGAGAGAGAGAGCAATGGAGTGGAAGACGAGGGAAAATTACCGCCTGAATCTGAGCCGACACAATTCAAGTATGACAACACTTTTAGGAAGAAGGGAAGAAAAACAAGATAGATTATGGTAATATCGTGGGAATTACTTTATGTGATTGTCAATCTTTTTGGATTTAACATATGCACTGGAAATGCACAAAACTTTGAAAAAGTGGGCGAAAATGAGTTGGATCACAGCTGTGCACTGTGTACAAAGGGGTGTTATGATTTTATGTACCGTAATGAAGAATAAAAATACCATAATATGTTTGCAGATATTTAAGAAAGTTAAGTTTACATGCTTGTTTCTCTGAAAAACTATGCGACAACCAGTTATTCTACTCTGAAATGTGCGTTTTTGGTCTGTGTGATCCCGCCCACTGCCGGTTCACCCAATAGGATTTCAACACCCCAGTTTGCCAGTTGGCGGAAAACAGCGTATAGCGATGATTTATAGTTTGAATTAGTTTAGTAATTAGTTACAATGAATTAGTGAATTAGTTTATTAGTTATAATGATTAACTAAACTTTAGTTAATCATTATAACTAATAATTATAAATATCTATTAGGGATGCACCGATATGACAATTTTGGCCGATACCGATAATTCTTTATATTTGAAAGCCGATAACCGATATATCGGCCGATAAACGTAAATCGAAATTTTTATCTAATTTTGAAAGCCTGATTACAAAAACAAAAGTCTCACAATTAAATCCATGTCCCAAGCGCACGATTATAATGATGTTCTCAGCCGATATGACAGATTTGCGTTGCACATGTTGTCCCGAACCAGATTTTCATTTTTTGAAGAGATTTCAATCATTTTTCAAGAAATTCAAAAACATAAACAGTGCTCAACAAGTGTCTCAGCTGAAGGGAATAATACATTATTTATCGGCTTTAATATATCGGCCACATTTTCTTACCAGGCCGATAACGATAACATTAAAAATGAACATATATCGGACGATACCGATATGCTGGCCGATTTATCGTGCATCTCTAATATTTATAAAATTTGACTTTATTATTTATCTACTCGAATGATCAGCAGAAAACAGAATAGTTAGGATGCAGTGTTACTGAGAATAAAACTGCAAAGGCGACAATTTGTGTATCTTTTCTCATAGAGGACGTCAAACAGAAAGTGTCCGACTGTGAGCTGTGTTGTTCTGGGGTCTCTCTGTATGTTTTGTCCTGGACCCCCTGTGCGAACAGATGCTTTTCCCAGCTTGACGTGTGAGAATAGATGCGAGTCACATACAGAGCTGATGTGATTGTCCTGTCACCTGATGTTCGGGAGTCGTGTGTGTGTGTGCGTGTCTAAACTGTGCGTATCTGTTGATGGTGGAAAGAAAAGCATCGTGTATCAGCCAGACATCTAGGAGTCATAAAGAAAGACGTCAGCAGTCGATCATACACTCTTGCTGCGTAATGAAAACTTCATATCGAAAATAGCAACTTGTGTGATTTTGAAGTTTTGGTTAATTTTGGACAGTTCTGATAATAGTGTTGCTGTTTATTCTAGATTTTGAAACAAACTACAGGCCTGATCTGAGGATCAATACGTCTCAGAGATTAAAAACAACAACAAGATGCCACAAACCCCAAGTGTGTTGACCCATTCGTTCGAAATTTATTTTCAAATTATTTATGATTCCCTTGATTTATTGATTGATTTTCTTGTGATAAAATAATATTTATTAATTTAGTTATTTATTTTGGGTTACCTTGATTTTATTGTTATTCAATCATTTTTGATCCGCTTGTGAATTTATTTGCCTTTTGTGTTTTTTTTTATTACATTGATTTTATTTTAATCTATTTATTAATTTATGATCTGCTTATGAATTTATTTGTTTTTAAGCAACTTGTGATTTATTTATTTTTATTTACTTATAAATCCCTTGATTTTCTTTTTCTTTTTTCTTTATTTATGATCTGCTTGTGAATTTATTTAATTACTTGTTAGACTCTTGTGACTTAATTATTATACTTATTAATTTTGTTATTTATTTAAATTTAAATTTAATTATTTATTTGTTAATTTATTTATTTATTATCCTTTTGTGATTTAATTCACTTGTTCATTTTATTTATTTTTTCCTTGATTTTAATTAATTATTTATTTATGGCCCTTTTGTGATTTACTTTTAGTTATTATTTTGTTTCCCATGATTTTATTATTTTTTTATGATCCTTGGGTTTTACGTATTTATGATCAGCTTACAATGTTTTTGAGTCATGTTTGAAAACCCCTGAAATAGACAATTTATTTATCGAAACGATAAAAGACCATATTCAATTATTTGTGCATAACCTCATGACTCAAGCTTTTGTAATGGCTATACTTTGTCCACCTGTCACTTTTTTAAATGTAAAGGCTTTGATTCAAAACATAAGTCAGATTGTTACACATTTATGAAAGAGATATTGGTTAAATTATTAAAGTTATTGGCCTCAGAAGAGACTTTGGTGGATTGAGACTACAGACAGTATTGGGGATTACTGTTGCCATGGAGACCGATCTCTCGTATGGTTGGATGAACATTTGTGGTGTTCGAACATCCCGGAGGCAAAATGTACAGCATTAATAGTTTCTGCTGAGTTGTGGGATCTTCTCACTGTGATGACGTGATTGGATCGCTCATGTTTTCAGTCTTCGGTGTATGACTGATTTTTTTAATGCTCTTAGTGGATTATGAGACTTGTTTATGAAACAAAAGACTGCTGGGGTTTGGCAAGCTGGAATCAGTGAGTTCTGGTCAACAGTTTGAACGTCAGAGATTTGGGCATCAACACTGTTTAAAAAAAATGTAACAAGTCAACTTAATAGTTCCAGAAAAAAGGACAAAAAATAGTAAAAATATGATATGATTATACTTACTATTTTTTTAATACATTTCACTTTTTTAAAAATATTTTAGGGCTGTCAAACGATTAATCGCGATTAATATCATCCAAAATAAAAGTCTGTGTTGTTTACATAATATATGTATAATTATATATATATATATATATATATATATATATACTGTATATATATATATATATATATATATATATAAATACACACACATGCGATGCGTGTATATATTTAAGAAATAATTTCATGTATATACTGTATATAGATATATATATATATATATATATATAATTTATATTATATATAAATATCAATATTTTATATATGAATAATATTTTTTTCTTAAATATACACGTGTGTGTATTTATATATATAAAATAATTATACACAGTGCACCCACATATATTATGTAAACACAGACTTTTATTTTGGATGCGATTAATCATTTGACAGCCCTAATATATATATATATATATATATATTTTAGAATTAACATGCTGTCATTTTAATATAACACTAAATATTTTAAAAAATGTTATTTTATTTTAACCTTTTTTGTGCTATTTATTAAACCCCTGATATTTAACCCATTATTGTACCAATCATATCGATTTTATTCAATTATTTGATGGTTTATTTTCATTTATTTATAATCCCCATTTTTTTTTTCAAATTTAATTTATTTATGATCCTTTTGTGATTTTATTGTTTATTTATTACACAATTTTTTACCCTAGTTTTAAAAGACCTTACATTGATTCAACTCTTTGTCACGCGTGATTTGGGTTTCAGTAATTTTAATGAATTTAGCTTCACTTTATATGAAACCAGAGATGTGAAATCAAGCAGGAGATGCTGAATGCAGAGCCTGTAATTGTTCTGGTGCTGTGGTAACACACACACACACTTGTTCCCTTTGAGCGGATTCAAGGCCACAGAACAACAGCGGCTTTGATCAGGCATTTGATATGCAAAGAGCAGGATGGCTTCTCTCCTGTGCCCTCTTGTTTCCTCTCGCTTCTCCTTCTCATAGTGCTGTTCCCTGTATCCCTGTTCTCTCACTTCTCTGTCTGCAGCGAGTCGCTCCACACAAACGAAGAACGCTACTTCCTGTCTCTCTCCGCGTGTCGTGGTTTCAGGGTACCGTACGGATAGGTAAACTGTTGTGAACGTGTGCGCCGTGTTTTTCTTCTCTCCTGAAAGTTTGTTTCCCTGCCAGGTTGAACATTTAGATTCAGTCTAGAACCATTTATTGATGTAAAATGAACATTTAATTACCAGTTTGATTCATCAGCTGATACTTAACCATTTTAACCTGATCATTAAAGTCCATAAACAAAAGCTGTTCCCTTTCAAAGGGAACTCGCACTGCGTCAAATGACGCTTTAAGGAGACGCAGTGTCTCGATCCCTGTTTTCAGGGAACATAGGTTACAGTTGTAACCTGTGTCGTTTCTATTGAAAGTTTGTTTTTTTCTTAGTTGTATACAAACAATATAAAAATGTCAATATAATGTTTTTGTTGTATTTTTTCACATTAAAATTAATTAAAATAATATATTGTTAGGATATAATACTTTCTTTTTTGTTGTATATATAAAAATTAATTTAAAAAATAATACAACAAATTTGAATATTGTCAATGTATAATGTTATTGTTTTTTTTCCATATAATATATATATATATATATATATATATATATTTTTTTTTTTTAAATAATACAAAGTTGGAATAAAATACTTTTTTGTTGTTAAGAAAATATTATTAAAAATGATACAATATTTTTGGGAATATTGTCATTGTTTAGCCAATTATTTCAAAACAATTATATATAAAGTTAGAATACAATACTTTTTTGTTGTATATTATTTGGTTTTTGTAGTTTTTTTTTATTTTTTATATAATGCTGTAGTATAATGTTAGGTTTTAGTTTTTCATATAAAAACGAAAATATTTAACAAAAATATTTTAAAAATAATAATATACTACTCTGGGAAACAGGCAAAATGGTAATAATGGGACTTTATTGAGCATATATTATTATAGAAATTGGTAAATATATTATGAGCGTGAGTGTTTTTATTATTTTTAATTGCTTTTTGCATGTAGCCACTGTGTAAATGTAAAATGAGCGAATTCTGACAGGTATTGCTTCCTGATTCTTAATATTTACTTGGAAAATGCATATGCATATTTGAGGACATAGAATTTCCATATCACTGTGGAAACGTTGCCATGGCAGCCGCCTCTCCTGCTGTCTTGGAGTGTTTTTTTTCTCAATGACGAGAGCTATAATAGATTTAGTCTTTTTTAAGCCCTAGATCGTCTGTAACTCGAGGCGTCGCTGACATATCAAAGACGAGCGCCGCCGAGCCACATCAATTTGCCATTCATTTGAAGAAATGAACGCTTCCAATTTCGTTAGCAGACAAATGCGAGTGTCAGAGGACGGAAAGCGTCTCCTAACTGAGATGTTCAGAAACATGCGGCTGAGATCCGGTTTAATGTCGGCTCTTCCAGGGGGAAATGAAAACTGACTCCAAGCTACACCAAGGTCATGGCTTTGATTCCCAGGGATTACATGAACTGAAAACAAACTCGAAAAAAAAGTACATTAGTAGTTTTGTTGTAGTTTTTGTCTTTTTAAAGTTTCGTGGAGTGATCTTGCTTTGTTTAACAGACACATGGCTGAGAGAGAGAGATGGGATGACAGAAGGATGGATGAATAATGTATATCCTTATGCTCAATAAACGTTTTCTTCTGCCAGACTTTACTCTGTAACACTCCTCTATGTAGTTTTGCGTTATGATGTATGTAGCGGATGGCTTGTCATTTCTCTCGCTTCGTTTCTGTTCATTTCTTTAATTCTTTTCTTATGAAGAAAAATAAGCATTGTCTCTGTTTTTCCAAGAACATCTGCTTGAGTCTCATGAAACAACTCATATTTCATCCTAAAAAAATAAAATAAAATGAAAGCTTCAAGTCATACAAAACATCATATTTTTTCACCTATTTTTAGGATCATCATCACACACTCTTTAAAAAAATGCTGGGTTGTTTTAACCCAATTTTGGGTCAAATATGGACAAACTCAAACATTGGGTTAAAAATGTAATTTATAAACGTAACCAAATAGCTAGGTTTGTCCACATTTGACCCAAAATTGGGTTAAAACAACCCAGCATTATTTTAAAGTGTAATGGACAAAGGATCCAGATCCAAATACCTCTGTGTGGGTGACACACACATCTTCAGCTTTTACATAAAAGACAGTAGAGCTGTCTTTCAAAGAGTAATCGAGGGATTTCGCACTTTACGTTTTCGTTCCTGAAAGTTCGAGCCGTTTCTTCCATCTTCTCTCTCTCGAATCCCTGATGAGTCACACCATCTGTCCACTTTCTCCCCTCTCTCTCTCTCTCCGTCTCTCTGTGTCTCAGTGTGAGATGGAGACGGGACACTGTGTCCTCTGTGCGATGGTGGACATGGTCTGAATGACAAGATGGTGGTGCTATTGAGTATGGACAAAACTTTCGGTAGCTCTCTCTCAAACCTAGTGCACTGTCTACATAGAAAGCATTTTAAGACATCATAGACATGTTGACCAAGGAGAATGTTCTGAATAAAGAGAACTGTTAGCTTACAACATGCTAATGACAAAAAGTACTGCGGCAGTATTTAACATATTTGCCTATGTTTAGGTATATTTTGCTATTGTCAATTTGAGTATCATTTTGGTGTACTGTTAGCTTAGCAACATGCTAACACAAACTCCTCTACATGGGCAGCATCATATAAATGGAGTTTGCGTTAGCACGTTGCTAAGCTAACAGTGCAACACAATGATACTCAAATCGACAACAAATACATACTCTCATGTTCTCTCTTATAAGGTTCCTGTTTTGATGCTGCCTCGCTAGGTTTTATGTTTTGCTTGTTTCACACCATCATTAGCATATCCGTGAGAGCTAGGACTCTTTCGGAGGTGGCAAGCTGACGGCATCTTATAGCGCTGCTGTTCTGAGTAGGATGTTAGGTTCACATATTCATGGCCATTTCTGTGGGTAGCAATGTGTGCGCTTACTAGCACCACGCTAATGCTCATGTGTGGATGTTAGTCAGGACAGTTTAGACATTATTTCAGTGATGATTTCTTCATGCTCAGTCCATCATGTTGAATCCGTCCACTAGCCGTCTAAACTGGCTCAACACAACCCGAAGGCGGCTTTCTCCCGCAGGCCTTCCAGACTGCTGATAAAAACTTCATAAACACTGAGAGACTGATCTCAGCAGCCGTAACTCAGTCATTTCTCAGAGATTCTCAAGTAAAGATGATTAAAATAATTAATTCAATAACCTGAATGATTAGCATATTCAAATATCATGCAAACAACCTAGCATTTGAATATGCTAATCATTCTACAAGATTAGCATATGTTTACCAGATTAGTGAGATTACCATGGTACGTGGTGTCCAGCACATGCTAGGCACATTTTGTAATTGAAAGTCTTGTAACTGTCTAGAATTCTAAGAGAGAGACATATTATCTTGTTTCCGTTCTGTTGTAAGCTAATTTTGTTTGTGTTGCCATCTTTTGTTTGCTCTTTTTTATATTTTGTGTGTTGTACGGGAGAAATGAAACGTGCTTTGATTCATACATATCTTTCATGAAGTTTATTTAGGCTATTTTCATTAGAGTTAAACATTCACTGTCTCCATTAGGCCGATGTAGATCAAATATTACGACGTGACGCGTCATAGAACCTTCTAGTGATGGAATAGATAAATACACCAGCGCCCTCTTCTGGTTAACACACTAATCTCACATTTGCACAGTTGTTTGTGGTACATATTTATGTGACTAAAATGTAACAAATTGCTTTTTAGAAAATTAATGAATACATTTACTGGGGTTTAGGCTTTGAATAAGTAAAAAGAATATTGAAAAATATGTTTTTTTTATATATATATATATTTGGAATTTTATTATACACTTAATAAAAATTGTATGTATTATGTATTATGTATTATACACTTTTATATATACATTTGCATAATTTATATACTTTTATTCTATATTTATTTTTAAGATGTATTTTCTGAAAACATCTTGTTTTAAATATGTGAAATCTTGAAAACAACCTTTGTGATGTCTTTTCTATTTATTAATGTATCTTTTGACAAATCTCAGTAGCAAAAGTAACTTTTGCTTTTATGTAAGATCTTCCCAAAAGAATCTTTTATATTCATATATTTAAAAAAAAATATTAAAGCCAATGAGCGTATATAAAACTTTCAAAATACTAATCAGTGGACACTGAAACTAATCACACAAAAAAATCATATGTGAATAACACAAAACAAAACATTTTGATGTTACAGACATGTAAGCACATTGCAGGTATTGATTTGAAGTTAAATTATTTTAAATAATTTACCGTAAAACATGAAACTAGCACAGATAATAAGCAGTACCATTTTAGTATTTTTTTACATTTGAATTTTTTGTTAAAATTTTAACAATGTAATGTATTTTTGTCATATTAGTTTTGTTAATATTTATATTTAGCTTTCATTTATTTACATTTTAGTACTTCAATACAAGTTTACAGTCATCTCATTTAATTTGTGCTGTCAAATCAATTAATCACTATTAATTGCGTCTAACATAAAAGTTTGTTCATACATATATATTATATAATATATGTGTGTATTTTTACAAACATTTATTTTAGATGCGATAAATCGCGAGTAGTCGATTTGACAGCACTAATATTTATGTTTAATTTTATTTCAGCTTTCAATTATAGAAAATTATTTTAACAGTTAAATAAGGTAACAACACCAATGCTGCTAATAAAAAAGGCAAAAAAAATTATAATAAAATATGCAAACACATAATGTCATAATTGATTCATCAGAATCAATATTTCCATATTGTGATCAAATTGTTTTGCTATGTTCACGTGTTGACCACTAGATGGTAGCAAATCTGTACTGGTACTGCACTGGTAGCAAAAAAAAGTACTCACCAGAAGGGTTTGAAAATAAAAGTTCAGTTTTTTTTTTTTTTTTATTCTCTCTCTCTCTCTAGATCACGGGGGCGGTTCTGCTGGCAGTGGGATTATGGGGGAAGTTCATTTTGGGTCCGTACATCTCTCTGATCGCTGAAAACTCCACCAATGCTCCCTTCGTGCTCATCGGGACCGGGACTACGATCATCGTGTTCGGGCTGTTCGGATGCTTCGCCACGTGCCGCGGGAGTCCATGGATGCTCAAACTGGTGAGAGCCCGCTTTTCCACTGATTTCACACTGGACATCGAGTGACGGCCCTAATGTGTCTCTCTCTGTCTGTAGTACGCCATGTTCCTGTCTCTGGTTTTCCTGGCAGAGCTGGTCGCTGGCATCTCGGGCTTTGTTTTCCGTCATGAGGTGAGACGTGCGCACGCAGGTTCTCCAGCGGGGATCTCCATCTGTCTCGCTCTATGAGGCCTTGTTCTGGTGACATGTGACGGAGTGTGTGCGTGTGTGTGTGTGTTCCCTCAGATCAAAGGCACCTTCTTGAGGACGTACAACGAAGCTGTTCAGAACTATAACACCCGCGATGAGAGAAGCATTGCGGTGGACAAAGTCCAGAGGAGTGTACGTTCAAACACTGGTTAACATCAGTTTATCTAATGTGATGTGTTCTAATGGATAACTGGAAACTACTTTTTTAAATAATCAGTATTAAAACTATGAAAAGGAGAGTTTATAATGACAAAATTTCCCATTGGCTAAAATGTTGATATCATAAAAGCCTTTTTTAAATCAAAAATAATGATTTGCCGATTTATATCGTTATCTTGAAAAGAAAATCACGGAGCCCCCCTAGTCCCACTTTTTGGCAAAAAAAATTAATTATAACTATCTTGTGGCCTCAAGATAGTAACTCGTGGCCTCAAGATAGTAACTCGTGGCCTCAAGATAGTAACTCGTGGCCTCAAGATAGTAACTTGTGGCCTCAAGATAGTAACTCGTGGCCTCAAGATACTATTTTGTGGCCCCAAGATAGTAACTCGTGGCCTCAAGATACTATATCGTGGCCTCAAGATAGTAACTCGTGGCCTCAAGATAGTAACTCGTGGCCTCAAGATAGTAACTCGTGGCCTCAAGATAGTAACTTGTGGCCTCAAGATAGTAACTCGTGGCCTCAAGATACTATATCGTGGCCTCAAGATAGTAACTCGTGGCCTCAAGATACTATATCGTGGCCTCAAGATAGTAACTCGTGGCCTCAAGATAGTAACTCGTGGCCTCAAGATAGTAACTCGTGGCCTCAAGATAGTAACTCGTGGCCTCAAGATAGTAACCCGTGGCCTCAAGATACTATATCGTGGCCTCAAGATAGTAACTCGTGGCCTCAAGATAGTAACTCGTGGCCTCAAGATACTATATCGTGGCCTCAAGATAGTAACTCGTGGCCTCAAGATACTATATCGTGGCCTCAAGATAGTAACTCGTGGCCTCAAGATACTATATCGTGGCCTCAAGATAGTAACTCGTGGCCTCAAGATAGTAACTCGTGGCCTCAAGATAGTAACTCGTGGCCTCAAGATACTATATCGTGGCCTCAAGATAGTAACTCGTGGCCTCAAGATACTATTTTGTGGCCTCAAGATAGTAACTCGTGGCCTCAAGATAGTAACTCGTGGCCTCAAGATAGTAACTCGTGGCCTCAAGATAGTAACCCGTGGCCTCAAGATACTATATCGTGGCCTCAAGATAGTAACAAGATAGAAACTCGTGGCCTCAAGATAGTAACCCGTGGCCTCAAGATACTATATCGTGGCCTCAAGATAGTAACTCATGGCCTCAAGATAGTAACTCGTGGCCTCAAGATACTATTTTGTGGCCTCAAGATAGTAACTCGTGGCCTCAAGATACTATATCGTGGCCTCAAGATAGTAACTCGTGGCCTCAAGATAGTAACTCGTGGCCTCAAGATAGTAACTCGTGGCCTCAAGATAGTAACTCGTGGCCTCAAGATACTATTTTGTGGCCTCAAGATAGTAACTCGTGGCCTCAAGATACTATATCGTGGCCTCAAGATAGTAACTCGTGGCCTCAAGATACTATATCGTGGCCTCAAGATAGTAACTCGTGGCCTCAAGATAGTAACTCGTGGCCTCAAGATAGTAACTCGTGGCCTCAAGATACTATATCGTGGCCTCAAGATAGTAACTCGTGGCCTCAAGATAGTAACTCGTGGCCTCAAGATAGTAACTCGTGGCCTCAAGATAGTAACTCGTGGCCTCAAGATACTATATCGTGGCCTCAAGATAGTAACTCGTGGCCTCAAGATAGTAACTCGTGGCCTCAAGATACTATATCATGGCCTCAAGATAGTAACTCGTGGCCTCAAGATAGTAACTCGTGGCCTCAAGATAGTAACTCGTGGCCTCAAGATAGTAACTCGTGGCCTCAAGATAGTAACTCGTGGCCTCAAGATAGTAACCCGTGGCCTCAAGATACTATATCGTGGCCTCAAGATAGTAACTCGTGGCCTCAAGATAGTAACTCGTGGCCTCAAGATAGTAACTCGTGGCCTCAAGATAGTAACTCGTGGCCTCAAGATAGTAACTCGTGGCCTCAAGATACTATATCGTGGCCTCAAGATAGTAACTCGTGGCCTCAAGATAGTAACTCGTGGCCTCAAGATAGTAACTCGTGGCCTCAAGATAGTAACAAGATAGTAACTCGTGGCCTCAAGATAGTAACCCGTGGCCTCAAGATACTATATCGTGGCCTCAAGATAGTAACTCGTGGCCTCAAGATAGTAACCCGTGGCCTCAAGATACTATATCGTGGCCTCAAGATAGTAACAAGATAGTAACTCGTGGCCTCAAGATAGTAACTCGTGGCCTCAAGATACTATATCGTGGCCTCAAGATAGTAACTCGTGGCCTCAAGATACTATTTTGTGGCCTCAAGATAGTAACCCGTGGCCTCAAGATAGTAACTCGTGGCCTCAAGATAGTAACTCGTGGCCTCAAGATAGTAACTCGTGGCCTCAAGATACTATTTTGTGGCCTCAAGATAGTAACTCGTGGCCTCAAGATACTATATCGTGGCCTCAAGATAGTAACTCGTGGCCTCAAGATAGTAACTCGTGGCCTCAAGATACTATTTTGTGGCCTCAAGATAGTAACTCGTGGCCTCAAGATACTATATCGTGGCCTCAAGATAGTAACTCGTGGCCTCAAGATACTATATCGTGGCCTCAAGATAGTAACTCGTGGCCTCAAGATAGTAACTCGTGGCCTCAAGATAGTAACCCGTGGCCTCAAGATACTATATCGTGGCCTCAAGATAGTAACAAGATAGAAACTCGTGGCCTCAAGATAGTAACCCGTGGCCTCAAGATACTATATCGTGGCCTCAAGATAGTAACTCGTGGCCTCAAGATAGTAACTCGTGGCCTCAAGATACTATTTTGTGGCCTCAAGATAGTAACTCGTGGCCTCAAGATACTATATCGTGGCCTCAAGATAGTAACTCGTGGCCTCAAGATAGTAACTCGTGGCCTCAAGATAGTAACTCGTGGCCTCAAGATAGTAACTCGTGGCCTCAAGATACTATATCGTGGCCTCAAGATAGTAACTCGTGGCCTCAAGATACTATATCGTGGCCTCAAGATAGTAACTCGTGGCCTCAAGATAGTAACTCGTGGCCTCAAGATGGTAACTCGTGGCCTCAAGATAGTAACTCGTGGCCTCAAGATACTATATCGTGGCCTCAAGATTTCTGGCGTTTTTGAGAAATCCTGGGTGGTTGTTAGGCAGTTGCAAGAATGTTATGGGTGGTTGCCAGGTAGTTGCTAGGGAGTTGTTAAAGGGATACTCCACTTTTTTTGGAAATAGGCTCATTTTACCACTCCCCTAGAGTTTAAACAGTTGAGTTTTACCGTTTTCGAATCCATTCAGCCGATTTTCTGATATTTAGAAGAATATCAGTAACCAGACAGTTTCTGGTCTCATTGACTTCCGTAGTAGGATAAAAAATATACTGTGGAAGTCAATGAGACCAGAAACTGTCTGGTTACTGATATTCTTCTAAATATCAAAAAAAAAATCGTCTGAATACATTCGAAAACGGTAAAACCCAACTGTTTAACTCTGGGGGAGTGGTAAAATGAGCCTATTTCCAAAAACATTGGAGTATCCCTTTAACAACTCCTTAGATGCAGATAGATCTCCTGTCACCTGTTGTGACCTCTGGTCTGAGTTCTCTCTCTCTGTATGTCTTTAGTTGCGTTGTTGCGGTGTTCTGAACTACACCAGCTGGTTCTCCAGTGTTTATTACCCCGCGAATGGACTTCCTCCGAGCTGCTGCGCTAACATCTCCGACTGCAACGCCTCAGACCTGAGAAACGCCACCATAGCGCCCACCAAAGTCTATCAGCAGGTAACACACATTCGCACAAACACACAGTCTGACTGTGTGACTTTTCATCTATTTAAAACGATTCTGTTGTTTTCAGGGCTGCTACGAGCTAGTGACGACCTTTATTGAGACTAACATGGGCATTATCGCTGGAGTAACATTTGGAATTGCATTCTCGCAGGTAGGATGGAGGCTATTTCCATCTCTTAGTCACACTATTTGTGGAGATAGGAACTTGTCAAATGCTGAAAAGAGTTTTATTATTTTGACTTTTTAAAAATGTTGCACACTTATATTTTAATTGTTTTAAATGTTAGATTAATTGAAACATTTTTTTTTAAATTCTACACTTTTGTTTTATATGGAAGCTTGTTTTCAACACGGAATAAAAATACCTTTTTATCTGGAAATTCTGACTTTTTATCTTAAATTTGTTGTTTACATGTCGCAATCTAACTTTTTGTTTCTCAGAATTGAGATATAAACTTGCAATTTGAAGTAATAAAGTCAGAATTCGCAATTCTGAGAAATAGTTGTAATTCTGAGAGATAAAGTTGCAATTCTAAAAAAATTAATTTGCAATTCTGGGAAATAAAGTCGCAATTCCGACAAAAGAAAGTCACAATTCTGAGAAATAAAGTTGCAATTACCTCTTGTATTTTTTGATTCTGTGCGGAGAATATTCAATTCTACACTTTTGTTTTATTTTATTTTATTCTGTGAATTTTGAGTTTACATCTTGCTAGAGTTTGGTACTGAACTTTTAAAATGTGACACTTTTAGCGCTGTTGAGCAGAGTCGCGGAATCAACTTGGAACTGAAGTTGGTAGTTTCTGAAAACTCTAGAAACTTTTTTTTTTCTCTTAGAATTGAGATATAAACTTGCGATTGTGAGTTATAAAGTCAGGATTCCGAGATAGAAACTCGCAATTCTGAGAAAAAGTCGCAATAGCGACAAAATAAAGTCATGATTCCGAGAAATAAAGTCACATTATTGTTTTTATTCCATGGCAGGAACAAGGCAAGCTTCCATTTTTTAAGCATTAAATGTATTGATCTCTGACATGTATATGTAAATGACCTCTAGATATGACCTCCCGCCCCAAACTCATGCAATTGGTTGATTTTGGTTGAATTCTTTTGATTGGTTGATCTTTTATTTCCTTCATTTTCATCTAGACTTGATGAATGAATCACACTCTAGACCGCCTAGGAATGTTTTTCCTCTCCTTGAGATGCCATAATCGCATCTGAGGCGTTTGCAAGCTAATATTTACTCCAATCTGTTTTCCGTTTACCGCCGAAGCGAGTTGAACAGCTGGCTGGTGTTGTCTCACACAGGTGTAGCGCTATACGCCGTCGAAATGAGTCACTCGGTAGCGCGGCGTGTGCTCACGTCTAAAAGCTGGAGCGAGAGCCGCGCTGCCATGACAACCCCGCGGTGAACGCCGACCCCGAGCTGTCTGTGTTTTCCCAGCCCTCATTTAGTAAACACACATAGACACACATGCGGGAGCCGAGCGTGTGGCGCAGCTGGGGTTTGCTAGCGAACGTGCCGTTTCAAACACAATCAGGCCCTCTGTCACTCACGCTTCCGCCTCGGGACCATTATGCAGATATCTCTCCATCCGTACTAATGGGTCCAAAGGGGCACAGAGGAACACCTCGACCCCTCTGACGCGCACACACCATGCTAATTGAACTGTAAATGTTATCTGCGAGCACACGCGGCCCGAATCAATGACATCTCTTAGAGACGCTGCCCCGCTAATACGTCTAATCTTGCGTAGCGCATGTGGAATTCTTTTGGCTCGGTTAAATGGGAATCGGTAAACATTCATTATGATTATAACTAGAATTTCTTGAGCAGAGCGAACCGTAAACCCAGCAGAGCAGCCGGCAGTAACGACTACCACAATTTAATTTAATTAGCAATTACGTTGGCAGAGGGAGCAAAAAAAAAAAAAAGCTCTGGAAAACAGTTTTACCATGGTAACGGCGCATGTGTGTGTTTCAGCTGATCGGGATGCTGTTGGCCTGCTGTCTGTCACGATTCATCACTGCCAATCAGTACGAGATGGTGTAGCGGCGTGTGCACAGGTGAACTAGGGGAGAGTTTGACGTTATTGTGCTGCAAAGCTAACGGCTCAATGCTCTAATTAGCGTAAAAATTAGGGCTGTCAAACGATTAATCGCGATTAATCGCATCCAAAATAAAAGTTTGTGCTTACAAAATATATGCGGGTGCACTGTGTATAATTATTTTGTGTATATACTGTATGTAAAAAAATATTATTTATATATAAAATATTTGTATATTTTATTTATATAAATCTATATACAGTATATACATGAAAATATTTCTTAAATATATACAAGCATGTGTGTGTATTTATATATATAAAATAATTATACACAGTGCACCCACATATATTATGTAAACACAAACTTTTATTTTGGATTAATCGCGATTAATCGCTTGACAGCCCTAATAAAAATACAAATATCAGACAAAGTATTTAATATTAAATACAATATTTTCAGTATGTGTTTTCCTAGAAGGCAGCCTATTTTGGCATTCTTGTCATGCATAGGCAAGAATATAATATATGAAATGATGAAAATAATGAAAATATTTAATGAAATATAGAATTTCAATAATAATTTAAATAAATATTTTAAATGGTTAAAATTGTGAAAATATTTGATTAAACACATATTAAATATATTAATATATTATTATATTAATTAAATATTAAATATATTTGGAATATATTTTTTAAACATTTATAATTAAAATTATTTTGTTGAATTGCATCAAAATGTGTTTTGTAAATGAACTTGACTATGCCTGTCTAAATATGTGAAGTGGAAAAGGAGATTTTAGAACGAAGGGAAGAGATTTTCAGTGAATAGATTTTCAATAAAGTGTAAAAAAATTGTAAATATCACTTTTTGGTGACTGTGGGCACTATGAACGCTGCTGTGAAAAACTGCACGGAGATTCTTGGAAATGTTTAAACCTCTTTTTCCCGGTTCTACAGGCGCCGAAGACTTATGACACCTTGGAAAGGGAAAGCAACCCGAAAAATGCTAGCACACTCCATTCTTTCTCATCTGTTTTATATTCTCTCTCTGCTTTTATCTTTCATTCTGTCTTTCCTGCCTTCTTTTTCCTCCCTTCCGTCATTCCTTAACTGCAGTTGTGCCATGATGACCAAAGCCTCTCCCTTGGAAACGTCAACGTTAGCAAGGAAAAGGAAATGGTTTTAAGACGCGCTCCTGTATTTTACTTTACTGTACAAAAACCTTGCATGCGAAAACCATCACACACTACAACTACTTCTGTAACACCACGTCCTAACCTCTCGCAATCGATATCTCAATCCCTCTCTGGCTGTGTTTCAAATATGTTCAGATTAGCTGTGATTTTGTCAATTTGCACAGAATTTTCTATTTCAGACAGAGAAAAACGCGACTTAAGTGATTTGTTAGTTATTTATCAAATTTTTTTCTTAGCTATATTCCATTTTGCTTAGTTTGCACTTGGTAGCTCCGCCCACAGTGAAATCTCATTGGTCCAGATAGCTGTGTATGTTCTGATTGGCTATTTTGTGGCTTTGCGCAGTATTTTTACTCAGTGTTGGCATAGCAATTACTTTCCATTCAAAACTTTGCACACTTGGCTAGGGCATGGTGTTACTTGACCCCTAAAAAGTGACTTCAATGCAGATTTGTTAGTTACGTACTGTTTAAGGAGGAAAAACTTTTAAAAAAGAAAAAAAATTATTGTTGTTGTTGCTGTTGTAAAATCTTTGGCAAAGGGGTTTATCTCATAAATTGCTTCTTTTTTTTGTCTTTTATGATTTGGATTAATTATTTTTTGCTCCACTTCTCAACGCCAGGTTGAAAGTGACTCGACATAATCATGTACAGTCAATTTTGTCTTGTTGTGAAAGCCAAAAACAAGCAATTTTCTGCCACATCCAGTTCAAACTGGAGTGTGAACATCACAACTAGTGGTTTTACAAGCAGATATTTCAGAGTAGTAACTAAACACTCAAATTCCACCGTTTATGGATTGTAGTTACAGTTTTACACCATATCTACCTTGTGACACACTGTTTGATTTATTTTGTGGTGTTTTTCTGTAAGAATGTAATCACACAGAGCGTCTCTTTCAGCATTGAGGATGTTCTTGCTTTGAAGCTCAGAGAATTTTCAGTTATTTTCAAGTAATATTTGCATGAGAAATATGAAAGAATTTTGGAATGACAAATTATATTTCTAAGGATGCTATATTGTTTGAAAACAATTCAAATGTTATACTATATATATATATATATATATATATATATATATTACTCACTATAAACAATCACAACGAGATGGAGCCCCTAGAAGGGACATGGTGATGGATATATATATATATATATATAAATTGTTTAATGCTTTTACGTTCACTCGCAAAACTTTTGAGAAAATGCAAAATCATTGAAATATTTTTCCGCCACCATGTCCCTTTAGGGGCTCCGTACAACCAGATCACAGACAACTGGAAAAAAAGTACAAAGTAAAAGAAAATGGTCACGGTAGAGTGATTATGCTGGCAGGAGAACAGCTCTTAAAAACAGATGTCTAGTTACGCTGGAGAAATTTGATTTACAGCTCTATCAAGAGGAATAAATGCAGATTTTCTGGAGGTCTGAGTCAAAGGAATTCCAGAATCATCACTATCATCAAATGAGCCAGGCTTTAGTGACCTCTGTTGTTTATTTATTGTTTATTTATTTACATTCGTGGTAGAAATCGCTGCAGTCTTTGGCTTTCTTTAATTTCGAATCGTTCTGTGAAGTATTCCATATTTACGCGTGTCAATGTGCATCTGTCATTTTTTATTTAATTTTGTGTTGCTGTTTTGTATGGTTTTCTCATTGATCATTAATTTTATTATCACACAGACTTATAAATATTATTAATATGTTAACAATCATTTCTGCAGCTGCCCCATGTGTTGATGGGTCATTAAGTATTAGAGTCCAGAATTCATAGTCTGAAAACACGTGATGAACTACACACATCTTCAAATAGACGAGCGGAGTAATACTATATACTTTGTATAATAAAAATAAAACTTTTTAAAATGCACCACCAGCTAGCATGCCAACAAAATGTACGTTGATATTGTAAACTACCGTGATCTCTATGAATAAAAATGGTTCTTCGTCGTTACCAGCTTCTATTTTGTCGTTATTTGAAATGTGTGTGTATTGTTTGAACTAGATGGATGGATTCCCGTGGGATCATGTCGTGTGAAAGCTTGTTTTATTGTTTGTTACTCCCTTCCTGACCGCTAGATGGCACCACGATGTTGTTGAAAAACGTAACGACAGGAGACCTCCGTGAACGGGGAAAGCCCATGCAAACATGGATCTTGGTGCAGATATGTGTCATCTGAGGACTCTGAGATCATCAGCAGATGTTATAGTCGCCCCCCCCCCCCCCCCCCCTAAAGTTTTTAAACACTTTAAGGAATAGTTTACTCAAAAATTAAAATTCAGTCATCATTTAGCCTACTCGCTCTCAAGTTGTTCCAAACCTGAATGCGCGCTTCTTTCTTCTGCTGAACACAAAAGAAGATATTTTGAAGAATGTGGATAACCAAACAGTTGATGGACCACATTGACTTTCAACGTGAAGGTGAGTAAATGATTACAGAATTTTCATTTTTGGGTGAACGATCCCTTTAAGTCCCACTATCTAATGTCCGAAAGTGACATTGGTGACTGAACGTTCTGCACTAACATTTCAATAGCCTGTTTTAATCTCATTTTGAACAGTCTATCTATTGTTTTATCACTTAAAACCCAAACAAACTTTTTGTGACGTTTGTACCATATCTTTCTGTACAATAAATTCCACTTGTTTCCTTGATATTATTACACAAAACAATGACTGAAAAAGTGTGCAAATACTTTTTGGTGCCGCTGTATGTAGATCTGCCTTTGATTTTTGACTTTCACCCTTTCCCCAAATGTCATATTATTAGCACATATTAGGCATAATAGCCTATTTGCAAGTTCGCATTTGGATAATTCCACTGATCAGTTTGCATTCAGTCTCCTCAGAAATAACCTTAGCACGTACAAATGAAGTATATGATCGTGTATTTTGTATAGAAGTATAGACTGTGTATTTTGGTCTCTAAAAAGTACCTTTAAATGGCTTTTATCTTTTATAAAAAACGCCTTTCTAATGATGTGAGGAGACGGCAAAGTATTTCCCCCCCCCCCCCGAAAGTTTATGACTGTTTCTGTAGGCTATTCTTTTTGGCATATAAAGCCATACTATTTGGCCTGTTCTATATAAACCGTGTTTTGGATTTAAAAAACTCCGAAGTGAAAATAAATCGATAGAATAACAGTTTTTGGCACTAACGAGTAGTAAGGTAGGCTACTTTCATCAGTCCGGTACTTCCCTCGTACACTACACTACACTACACTACACTATCCCTTTCTTCCAAACTGTCGTGTCTTTGACCGTGAGCTGCAGGCTTGGCACGTTGCCGGATTCCCTTTCTTCCCTGTGATTGGCTGCTGACAGTCGCCGTCCTCCTGGATGAACTAAGCAACTGGCTTCTAATTGGACTAGAGCGGCTGAGCGGTTGTGGGCTGATGCTTCGTCTCATGAATATTCATAAGCGCCAGAGAGCTACATGCGGCCTCACCCTCGGTCGGTTGGTAGACGAGTCTATTATCTTTCAGCGACTTTATCGCCGGTTTCCTTGGACTTTGCCGGACCTTTTCGATTCAAGAGAGGATAAATATCAGCAAAGGTGGGTATTTAGAAGCCTATATGATTTGTTAGACTTGATAGATTGACGCTTAGTTTGCCGGCCGGCTTTTTCCTCAGGAAATAAAGGAGTGGTAGGAAGCGAGTATCACGTTCAGAATTAGCGTTTTTAAATACAAATTTAAAGTTGAGCAGGTTTAGTTTTACTAAATACTTAAAATAATTGAACCGTTTCATCTCAAATATTATAGAAAGATTAAGTATTATTTATATATCTTGCTTTCTCTCCCAATTTTTTATTTTCACACTGATATTCTATTTTGATTATGTAATATTGTGTGCATCAACCCCTAATCTTTCACGCATGTTATTTCAGGTCACATTATCCTGTTACAACCTGGTTACACGCTTGATTGACGTGTGGAAGCCACACCCTTGCTTTAAATCCACCTGCGCTTTCAAAAACGAATTCATCTGAAGCGCACAAGGGATCTGAGCACTCCCAGGACAAGAATAATAGCGGATAAACCCTCTATTAGATCTACCTGAACCGTCCAGCCCAAGAATAACTACATCTGCTGCTTTTTATATTGTCTACACAGAGCCTTAAAGCCTTGTTCTGCATTTAAACCCTTCAGGTCAAGAGGACAGCAAAGATGATGCAAATCTGCGACTCCTACAACCAAAAAAACTCTCTCTTCAATTCCATGAACCGGTTTATTGGTGCCGTGAACAACATGGACCAGACGGTCATGGTGCCAAGTTTGCTGAGGGACGTCCCGTTGGACCAGGACGAGGAGAAAGAGGTGAACACCTTCCAGGATGGAGACATGTACGGCTCTTATGTGCTCCTCAAATCAATTAGGAACGATATCGAGTGGGGCGTGCTTCAAGCCGACGAGAGGCGCAAGGACAAGCACGGGGTGACAACATCCCTGGAAGTGTCTCGCATCGAACCAAACGATGAGGACTTGGAAAAGCTGTTTCATTATCATCTCACTGGACTGCACACCGTACTGTCGAAGCTCACCCGAAAAGCGAACACTCTAACAAATAGGTACAAGAAGGAAATTGGTATAGGCGGCTGTGGGAATTGAAACCAACTAGAGTTGACTCCATTCATCGCCGGTGGACCGTAAAAAAAAGGTTCACAAGAGGGTGCAGCAGGGGTTGAATCCAAATGGGCCCCTGGTGGCTTCCGTGCATTTTTAATTCCCCGGATCGAAAAAAAAAAAAGACTTGTACCTGACGCCGGTTTACAAGCACCCTTAATTCCCCTGCTAACATCCCTTGATATTGTTTGCACAATCTTGGAAACAGGCTTCTGAAACTAAACACATTGTATTTAAATAAGCAAACATTTTGAAAAAAATATATGCAAAAGACATTTCATGGCCTGGTATGGTAGTTTTGGAGGTTGTATTAATGTAGAATAGATTATAACAGTTTAAAGCTGGGGGAGAGAATAAAAATGACTAATTATGTCTAAACCGCACATTTCTACGCTAAAGAGTGGCTGGTACTTTATCTTTTTATGGTGCTTAATTTATGATGGAATCGCATGATGGTCCGTACGGATGTTGACTGATTCCAGGAGATTACGTCACAGTTACTGTTGGTAATAGAACGAATGTTGTCATGTATTTTTTTTTTTCTATCACAAAGATGGTTCAGAAAATAAACGTTTTCTAAATGCAACTACTCTGCAAGTGTTTGATTTCTGAGTGAACTTACTTGTGACTCATTTCCTTCTTGGGTGTCCTTGCAAAATATCCCTTCACAGTATGCCAATAGTGTGGTGCTCAGTAAACACCGGCCTGTGTTGGTGCGCACAGCTGCTGCTGAGGTCCGCTGAGGGATCAGACACGTTAAATTAAGACCTGGCAACGTCTGAGAGAGCCGAGCACCTGCAGTGCATTTTTCCAGTTCGTACTGCTGAGTCACTGCTTGAGCTGCACTTAATGATGGACGTCTCTAAATCTAAGCTGCCCACGCTAGTTTAATACCTCGATTAAGAAAAAAGTCAAGGAATCTTAGCTGCAGTTTTCTACAGTCAATCCGTCGACATTTAAATGTATTAGTAAAGACAGACAGACTTTTTTGCCAACAAATAATCTATATTTGTCCCAAAAAGGGGGTTGATTTGTCTTAAAATGTTGAGTCAGCCAAATGTAATGCATACTAAAATCCTGTATGCTAATACAATAAGGTTTTTCCAAATCATATGGTAAACGTACTGTAATCAGGTAATCAGGATCTTTACACTGATAAAATGTAATGTAAAATGAAAACAGACAAGCACAAGACAAATTACACTGATAAAATGTCGCCGCCGTAAAGTGCAAACACAAAAAAGGACATATTTACATTAAAGGAGTTCACTTTTGAAAAAACTTTTGCTGATAATTTACTCACCCCCATGTCATCCAAGATGTCCATGTCTTTTTTTCGTCAGTCGAAAAGAAATTAACGTTTTTGATGAAAACATTCCAGCATTTTTCTCCATATTATGGACTTCAATGGGAACCAAACGGTTCAAGGTCCAAAAGACAGTTTCAGTGCAAACTGCAAACTGTTCAAAGGGCTTTAAACAATTCCAGACGATGTATAAGGGTCAAGCGAAACGATCGCTCATTTAAAAAAAATAAATAACAAAGTTTAAGTTTCATAAGCTAAAATGCTCGCCTTGCTCTGTACTGCGACGCGCGTTCGTGACTCTCCTGTTCGAACTCGTTCATCAAAATGGAACAAATCTTTTTTCCGTGTCAGTTCGTACGTTTCGTTCATTTTGTTGAACGAGTTCGAACAGTAGAGTCACAAACGTGCGTCACAGAACAGAGCAAGGCGAGCATTTGAGCTTATAAAACTTCAACTTTGTTATTTATTTATTTATTAAATGAGCGATCGTTTCGCTTGATAAAACATTTATTCATCGTTTGGAATCGGTTAAAGCATCGTGAGAGGGTATGTCATAGAGGCAAGGTATGTGTCATCTAGGTGGTTACAGCAATGGGGACTACAAACCAAGATGGCCACCTCATCCTGGACTACAGTTACCAGGTTCCTCAGCGGTGGGGACACAGCTGCTGTGAGTGAAGGAGAAAAGCTGTTAATGGGCTGAGAACAGAGAGAGACTGTCTGTTTTTGTTTGAGAAGCATAAAGTCAAGAGTTTTTGGTTATGGAGTGTTGAGTTGATCTATTAAACGAAACAGTGACTTGATCTCTGCCTGGACTCCAACTCACACTTTGATGATACCCTACGTCTCATGATGCCACAAGCCCTTTGAACAGTTTGCAGTTTGTACTGAAAGTGTCTTTTGGACCTTGAACTGTTTGGTTCCCACTGAAGTGCATTATATGGAGAAAAATGCTGGAATGTTTTCATCAAAAACGTTAATTTCTTTTCCACTGAAGAAAGAATGACATGGACATCTTGGATGACATGGGGGTGAGTAAATTATCAGCAAAAGTTTTTTCAAAAGTGAACTACTCCTTTAAAGTTTCGGACTCTAATGAGGTTTTGCTTAAAACTAATCGTTTCGTGAAAAACAACAACTGATTTTTCAAGTCTTTTCGGTTATGAAGATTGTGCATATAAACGCAAGTAAACTCACTTTCCTTGCTGGTATATCCTTAATATGACTCACTTTCCTTGCTGGTATGTCCTTAATATATCAATACATATTTCTGACATACTAGCTCACTGCTATCTTCCAAGTCCCAAAAACAAATGTATTGTTGGCCCAGAGGAATAGCAGTATATGGACTTTGCATTGCACAATTCCTCATAAACCCAATGTTCAGCTAAGCATCTCGTAGTATATTTTTGCGCTTTATCTTTGTTATCTAAGAGCCAAAACACCCTATAATTTGCTCTTTGCACATCAAGCATCTCAGTTGGGGTCAGACCAAACTGACCTTTAGTACTGATGGATCCATTATAGTGATAAAACATGAGACAGTAGATAAAGCAGATTTGAGGTGGGTATCAGATGTTTGTTTCTTCCTACTTTCCATTGTATTTCATGCCATATTCATAGTCTAATCCCTACTGGTTAACATTTTTCTCTTGTTTTCCTTTCCGCACCCTAATTAGGGATGCTGGGAGAGAACTATACAGGAAAGAAGGCCATCGGTTGGATTTGCTGATCTAGCGTTTCTCACCCTATGACTCCCACCTAGCTGATGTAAGACCAGCTCTTGGCGTGACATACTGAAACTTCAGGCAGTATATGATGGAGTTTTGGAGGACCCGTAAGACCAGTGCTGTAACACTGATATGAGGTATGAATGATGCAACGTGTCCTCTGGGTGCTCAAAAAGGGTTCTGGTATCAGGTGCAACCTAAAAACGCACACTGCTGTTTTTCTCTTGCCCAAAGTGCTTGTGGTGCAAAAACTCCAGAGGGGAAATTAGAATTCGTCATACCATTGATTTTACGCTATTTTAAAAAGTGACTCACTAGGTTCTGAAACCTAGTTTAGATGAGTAAAAGTGAGAAAGAAACTCGCAGGATAATGGAGAGGACGGATGCTGTCTTGCTAAGAGGGTTGTGTCTCGTTTCCGAGTGCAAGAAAATAGCCGTCTTATTACAGTCCCTCACTATTTGACGTCTCTCTCTGAGCTATTTCAGTGGCAGCTTGTCAGGTTCGTCCTCAGTGGTCTGGTTATCTGTTGCTGTCTGGGACTTCCCAGAATGCAAACTTTCAGAAACGCCGGGAAGGACATTCTAGTCCTCTAGTGACAA
This sequence comes from Pimephales promelas, assembly GCF_988280905.1. Taxonomy (NCBI): domain Eukaryota; kingdom Metazoa; phylum Chordata; class Actinopteri; order Cypriniformes; family Leuciscidae; genus Pimephales; species Pimephales promelas. The sequence goes on along the minus strand of NC_142770.1, from coordinate 7,409,915 downwards.
TAACAAGAGAAGCTGTGCACCATTGTGGCCGAGGCAAACCATGTGGTGCTGGTCAAAAAGCAGCTGTTTCTCTGGAGACAAGATGACAAAATTCCTGCGAAACAAAATAAGATGGTGTGTTATTCGGTTAGGAAATTGGTTTAAAGGAAAGTCAATTTAATAAGTTGGACTCGGAGACAAAAATTGAAAACATCCTCCAAAGGCTTTTGTCGGAATACATATGTTTAAATGATTATTTTGTTGAAAAATCATTCTTAACATCTGAGCTGATGTACACCACCTGTGAGTCGAAGTATTTAGGTTACGGTAGAGTTCTGCAAATTAAGCGTGACGAACAGAACGGCAATTCAACCGTAATTAAAACGTATAAATGGCTCAGTTATACTGTAAATCATCTTGCCAAGGTGATTATTTTTACAACCGCAGATTTAAGGCTATCAGTGCGTCATGGAAATCTCGCTTATGTGAGCATTAACACAGGATTGTATGATATGTTAGGAGGTGTAAATTTTCATCATAATTAGCCTGTGCGCTTTATTGGTGCCAGATTCAGTTCACAAACTCTTACTTTTTATTCAATCCCAGAATGCAACACCACAGACGATGGGTCTATTGCAGTAATGCATCGTCTAAATGTTTTATTTAGTGATATATTCACCTTATTATGATTAGTACACTCAAAAATATGTTGGGAAATGTTGTGTATTTTAACGTTTAGCCTGCCCGGTGGACTTTCATTGTACGTGTATTACTTTAAATGATTTGTACTTGTTTTAATAAACTGAAAGGCAAGATTGTTTTCCGAGATTGAGCTTATGTCACAGAGCTTTACTTGTATTGAAACCAGAGCATTCATTGAAAAATGAAGTTCTTTATTATTCATTATGACCCAACATGATTTTGATGTTTCATTTGAGGGCGACACCATAGGAACAAAAACAATGAGTTATTAAAGCGTAACAAAAACAGTTCCACAAAACGTTGAAGCGGAACTAGTTCCTTAAATGTGAAAACTAAGCAGTTCCTGTAGTAGGAAAGTTGATAGTTGATAAATTATTCAGATTAGCTTATTTGTTTCTTATGGAAGATTTCACCACAATTGAAAAGATAATTGTGACTTTTTTTTTCTCGCAATTGAGAGTTTTTTTCTCAACTGCGAGAAAAAAGTCAGAATTGCGAGAAAAGAAGTCAGAATTACTTAAAAAAAGTTTGAATTGCAAGTAATAAAGTCCAATTCTAAGGAAAAACTGACTTTTTTTTCTCAGAATTCACCACAATTGAAAAGATAATTGTGAATTTTTTTCTTGCAATTGCGAGTTTTTTCTCGCAGTTGAGAAAAAACTCGCAATTGCAAGAAAAGAAGTCAGAATTACTAAAAAAAGTTTGAATTGCAAGTAATAAAGTCCAATTCTAAGGAAAAACTGACTTTTTTTCTCAGAATTCACCACAATTGAAAAGATAATTGTGAATTTTTTTCTTGCAATTGCGAGTTTTTTCTCAACTGCGAGAAAAAAGTCAGAATTGCGAGAAAAGAAGTCAGAATTACTAAAAAAAGTTTGAATTGCAAGTAATAAAGTCCAATTCTAAGGGAAAGCTAACTTTTTTTCTTCTCAGAATTCCAAAAATATTTCTCGCAACTCGCAGTTGCGTCATTATATCTCGCAATTTGGACATTATAACTCACAATTGCAAGTTTATATCACGCAATTCTAAATTTATAACAATTGTGAGAAAAAAGTCGCAATTACCTGTCATATTTTTTATTCAGTGGCGGAAACTCTTCAAAGTAGTATGAATGTGCCCGAAGCCAAATAATTCTACGGAGTTATGATAAGACAAAATTGCAACATGGAAGAAAGAAATATATATTTACAATGCTTTTGCGTTCTCTTGCAGTTATATAGCTGGGTAATTATATTGTATATAATTTGCGCGCATCAGGGCATTTGCACGCAATTTTTGCACTTTTTGACATTGTTTTTTCAATGTGCGCTCACTTTTTGCTTTTTCTTTCGAATTTGCGATTACGCGTACTCTGTGTATAGGGATCGTCCTGTGAGTCATCACCCCTTACTACCTTCACGTAATAAGTGAAATCTGTAATGTAACCGATTACCGCAGCAAGCCTAACCATGTCCCGTTTAAGGGCTACGTAGAATGCGTTACTCATTTTCTGTGCCTTTACGAATTCAGATTTAGGTTTCGGCACATCCAAAATAGATTGTTTTCCGAATATCTAAAAAGTTCTTTGAGCCTGTTCAATCCATTTTTGCTAACTGAAACCTTTATTTCTAAAACCTCGCCTCAGAATACATCTCGGATCTCCTGGGAAAAGCAGAATATGATCTGTTCAGGCCTGCACACTGCTCAGGTTCCCCGCCATTGTAATTTTAGTTACTGAAATAAGTGGCTGCCAGATGCCCTCCAGTGCCGATCTGAGGTCAGGTTTTGCTAGATCTGCACGCGGTTGTTGAATACAGGAAAGCTGACCCTGGATCAGTGCCCAAGGGCATCCTGTGCGCAACACGCCGTCATTTAGCCGTCAAAGGATTCCGCAGCGTTTCATCTTGAATGGCCCGCCATGATTACTTCCTTTCCATTAAAATAGACCCTCTCTGCCTTCCTGCCATTTTTTTCCTCAAGCATCCTCTCCACCTTTTTGAAAATTCGCCCCAAAATTATTAATGATTCCGATATATTTTCCATGCGAGCATTGCTGATTTGCATGACTCACAGCGGAGAGAGTAAGCAGAGAGTGGGAAAGTGGGTAATGAGGGAAGGAAAGAGGAAAAAAGAGGAATGCAAAGACAAGACGGCAGGGAGGTGGGCGGCCGCGGAGACCAGGGACTCGTAATTGCCTTCTGCAGCGAGACTGCAAGATGAGGAGAGAGAGAGAGAAAGAGAGAGCGAGCGAGACAACGCTTTGAAATTTCATCTCAGGGCTCAGGGCCATCAAAGTCTGTAGGGTGTTGAGGCCGCCGCGTTCGACAATTCCCTCTACTTGTTTCTCGCTCTCTCGCCGTCCTGGCGGTGACAACGTGAGGCAGCTATTCTCCGGTGTCTTCGTCGTCTGTCAGTGAAGCCGTTGATAAGAGCAGAGAGCCCAACGCTAAGAGAGTTAGACGGCCAGGCAGGCGGCAGCCGATAAACGAGGGTTGAAGGTCAGGAGAAGCTGTGTCATGCTCTTAAACTCTGCGGACACCCTGAGCCGACAGGACGCTGTGACAAGATGTTGAGGCAGCGCAGACCGAATGATAAATGCTATGCTTTAGTTGGATTTCAATGGGAAAACGCACAGGTTTGTGGGCAAGATATAGTTCACTCACACAAACCACTCACATTGTGCTTCCCTGCACAATATCTACATTTTTATTCTGCTGAATTACAGAGAAAAAAAAAATTCTTTCCGAATTTCGAATTCAAAGTAAAGAACTCGAGACCCGCTGCCAGATGCGACAGCGATGTCCGAGTCATGAACAAACGTTTCAATTCCCAATGGTTCACCAATGGCACTGAATGACTCAAAAGTCATTTATGTGTAAGTAAATGACTGTCCATTTTTTGCTGAACTATCCCTTTAACAGTCCATTATATAGGCCTATACAACAAAGACCACATTCGTATTTTGCGGTTGTTCTCACTTGTTGGTTATTGTCAGTAACTTAAATTGATATTGAAAGTTGAATCTTTTGATAGTGTATGAATTTTTTAGTAAAAAAAAATCCACCGCGTATCCACTAATCTTCCTCATTGACTATGAATAATAGTCTAATTCACAATATTTTCAGCTATAGACGAATCCGGCGAAACTACCGGAAGTAAGCGGGCGCCATTACTGAGCTGTTGCTGGGTAGCGTTGCGCCATTGCCTCCTATTGTTTTAGTTGCAACTTGCGTCCAATGGGATAAACAGCCCGCGATTTACGACTGTCACTAACGTTACAACGTTACCCCTTGTATAATGTCGAGTGGGTAAACAGTTTCATTATAAATTGTTTCAATGGTGGCAGTAAAATTTCAATTTTGAAGAGAAAACATTGTGAATACCCCGGGTTGACTGCCCCTGTCTGGTGCCGTACGGTTTACACAGATTTCCTGGGCGAGTACAAGACGCGGACATTCGCGTATAATAACAATTATTTAATGACATAATGGAAAAAAATTTAATAAATATGTGATATAGTGATCAGCAAAATCTCCTCTCTTGCTATTTTTTCTATTCAATTAACATGCTATGGTCATTAAATGGCTTTCCTGAGCTAAATGTAAAGTTATGTGACATAATTGTTCTCCTGCTGTTATATTGACCTCTTTCCATGGTTTAAAAACACTAATTGGTCGATATTATGTATACTTTCTAGCTGTAACGTTACCTTACCCTTGCCCATTGCAATTTGAAAATGAGATAAATAATGGACACAAAGGAAAAACATGAATTGGTTTATTTGATTTCATTCATTTATTTATTTATATTGTTGCCAAATGGTCAGATCTTTTTTATAGTTTCCTCGTTAACAAACGTTAGCCTAGCTATCTTGCCAACTTGCCAAGCTATTTTCATAAATAATCTGTAAGATCGTTTGTACCTTCATCTGTGACTGGAGGCCACTGTCTATTATCATCAACCCAACAAGTCATTCTGCCTGGCTGTAGCTGTCATCGAGGGTGCGTTCGCGTTATCACCGAGGTTTGTTTACCGGTGCACATGTCTATGCCGGTGTAACAGCTCAGTAATGGCGTCGCCACAAGATGGCAGCCTACACAGAACGCTCTTCGGATTCGTCTATAGACCTTATGTAGCCCCGCCCCTTTTCAGCGTTGGCTCGTTGTCTTTTTGGTCTATTTTCACACCGATCTTGCATAGGTATGAATGAACTGCTCGTAAAAAATTTCCCGGTCGACATTTGTTAAGACATCTGCTTATGATAAACATTACAATGCTCATGATAACTTTTTGTTAACTCTACAATAAGTAAATCCACTTCACCAGCTAATTACTCCTCGACAGCGATGCCATAGAAATATAGACGAATCCGACGAGCGTTCTTGTGTAGGCTGCCATCTTGTGGCGACGCCATTACTGAGCTGTTACACCGGCATAGACATATGCACCGGTATGTAAACAAACCTCGGAGATAAGGTGATAACGCACCCTTGATGACAGCTACAGCCAGGCAGACTTGTTGGGTTGATGATGTTAGACAGCGGCCTCCAGTCACAGATGAAGGTACAAACGATCTTACAGATTATTTATGAAAATAGCTTGGCAAGCAAGCTAGGCTAACGTTTGCTACCGAGGAAACTAAAAAAGATCTGTCCATTTGGCAACAATAAACAAATGAAATCAAATAAACAATTTCATGTTTTTCATTTGTGTCCATTATTTATCTCATTTTTACATTGCAACGGGCATGGGTAAGGTAACGTTACAGCTAGAAAGTATACACAATATCGACCAACTACTGTTTTTAAACCATGGAAAGAGGTCAATATAACAGCAGGAGAACAATTATGTCACATAACGTTACATTTAGCTCAGGAAAGCCATTTAATGACCATAGCATGTAAATTGAATAGAAAAAATAACAAGAGAGGAGATTTTGCTGATCACTATATCACACATTTATTATATTTTTTTACTTATGTCATTAAATAATTGTTATTATACGCGAATGTCCGCGTCTTGTACTCGCCCAGGAAATCTGTGTAAACCGTACGGCTCCAGACAGGGGCAGTCGACCCGGGGTATTCACAGTGTTTTCTCTTCAAAATTGATATTTTACTGCCACCATTAAAACAATTTATAACGGAAACTGTTTACCCACTCAACATTATACAAGGGCTAACGTTGTAACGTTAGTGACAGTCGTAAATCACGGGCTGTTTATTCCAGTGGACGCAAGTTGCAACTAAAACAATAGAAGGCAATGGCGCAACGCTACCCAGCAACAGCTCAGTAATGGCGCCCGCTTACTTCCGGTAGTTTCGCCGGATTCGTCTATACCGAGCGACCGTAAAAACGGAAGTTCAAAGACGATATTCTAAAGATGACGGCGCCCACGTTTCTCTGGTGCATAAGGTAGGCTATAGGCTACTATTTAAACCTTTGATTTAGTAGTAGGCCCTAGCCAATAGGCTTATTTTAATCCGGTAAAAAAAATGAAAAGAAGTAGACTACTTTTAACAGAATAACATTTCATTTGGATGTAGGTAGCCTACTAGTACTTCACCTCCTAGCATAGGCCTGTTTAACTGGAATTTGTCCATGACTTTTTTTTTTCTGAAGGAAAGCTTTGGTCCAAATTAAAATGGGATATGTTTTGAGTAACTGGATTGTAGCTAAAATGCAGCAGTCAAATGGCTATCCTGTGGTAGACTACAGGACGTCATCTTGGGACAAGAACGATGTAAAGCGATTACAATCTTTGAATTTAATTTCCCTCTCTCTCTCTCTCTCTCTCTCTCTCTCTCTTTCTCTTGAACGCATATCTGTCACCCACCAATCAGCGGTCGTCCGTGTGGTCCTGGATCGTGGGGTTTTGCCCTTAATTTTCTGCGTAATTAAATTTTGATTACCCCTTTAGCTCTGCGAGCGGGGAATACTCCACAGCACACTCTGATTGCCGCCACACGCAGACTCATTACCGTTCCAGCGTGCGCGTGTGTGTGTGTGCGCCCGAGTCGGATCCCCGTGCTTTAGTTCCCCTGAGTTTTTTTTATACCTTGTTTATGAGGTTGGGTTGCTCTCATCAGCAGCATTAGCGGCTCGGAGCAGAGATGAATGGGATCGTCCTTGCTTGCGGACACACACAAACACGCACCCCGCCGCGATCTAATGCTTCATAGCTGACCTTTCTAGACGTCCTTGTTACGAGAGCGCGCACGTGGAGAGCCCGCAGACTGCTAAATAAACGGATATATTATTGTCTCGTGTGTGCATATTTTTTTTTTTTGAGTCTACATTAGTGCATTTAAGCCTATACCACATTTTTTTAAATACCAGTAAAGTAAATACTATAGTAATACCATGATATTCTGTGAAATTCTACATGGTTAACTTATTCTAGTATTCTCACATCATAAAAAAGCACTGTTGTTTTGACCATGGTTTTCAAATATTTACCCTGTATGGTAATACTATGGTATTCTTTAAATACTTTACCAATTAAGTGCTATGGTAAGGTATTCTGTGATATTTCCAAAAAAGACCATGGTACCATGTATACATCACTACATTCTCACCACAACAAAAAGTGCCTGTTATTACCAGTTTTTATTTATTTATTTATTTTAGACGGTTTCCAGATGGTAATCCAATGGTACTTTGATAGGCCTACCATACTCTTGTTGCATTTTGACACTCCAAACATTACCATGCAATACATTAACCAAATCTTAAAAGGGCCCATTTAGGGACAACTTCAAGTGTCAAACCAAATAATAGAAAGTATTGGTTTCTAAAAAAGTCAGAAATGTGTGTATTAGTGTTGTGTTGGTGGTATTAGCTATTGTAATTATAATTAGCTTAATGTGAAAACAATACAAGTCGATGGGCAGTCCCAGTGTAGACAGCTAGATAAATGTGTGTGTGTTTGTGTTAGATTGGGTTTCGCAGCCTCTGGCTGTGCTGAACCGCTGTGAAAATGAAGAACTGCTGTGATAAAATAACCGCTGCCCTTGCGGCTTTCTCTCCCTCTTTAACGCCTACGAAAGCATTCTGCTCTCGCACAGACTCTCAAAATGCGCTCTTTCTCCTCTCCTTCTCCTTTATAGCAGACGGGCCCATGCAAATGATTGGGCGAGCTGGACTCCCCCTGTCCCCTGTGTCTGGTTATTGATTGGTTAATGCAGGATGTCAGCGAGTCCGTTCGAGAGCGACGCCCTCTCTCTCCCCGACCATTTATCAGCACGCCATCAGCTCTCCGCGGAAGAGCAGCGCATCAGGATGAATGCTAATCAATTCAGAGGAGAGAGAGAGAGAGAGAGAGAAGAGGAGGGGGGTGCGAGATTAGATGAGAGGAGGAGAGATGATGTGAGTTGAGAGGCGGTCTGTCCTGGTTCTTAACCCTTCACCATGTCCTAACGTGACCTGCGTTTCCCACAGATGTCTCTGTATAGCTTAAATATTCCTCAAATGTTGATGTTTCAAAAATCTAATGGTGCTGTGGGACATTTATTACTCAGTCCCACTATGATAACAAATGCTAGAAAGTAAAAGAAAATGATTTCTCTTTTTGCTGTTTAATTAACCATTTTGTCCAAAACTTTAATTAAAGGGAGTTCACCCAAAAATTAGGCCTACTAGTTCATTGGAGTTCACCCTTTAATTACTAGTTCACCCAAAAATGAAAGTTGTCATAAATTCCTCACTGTCATGATGTTCCGAACCAGTAAGACCTTTGTTCATCTTCGGATCACAAATACAAATCTTTTTGACGAAATCTGACAGCTTTTTATCACTATACGCAACTGACAATTTGACGCTTCAAAAAGTTCATCAAAAAGAGATCGTAAAAGTAATCCATATGAATTGAGCAGTTTAATCTAAATTTTCTGAAGAGAATCGATCACTTTATAAATGATGAACTGATTTAATTTAGGCTTTTTTATCAGTGAACATAAACAGAAGCTCAACCGAACCTGCTTGATACGCGATAATACACCTCATTGGTTCTTGCGTACTGCGTAACATGAGAATGAACCTCATTGGTTCTTGCGGAAGCTCAAATGAACCTCAATAGTGTGTGTGTGGTTGAGTTAGCTGTAGGAGGCTGTTAGCGTACTAATCTGAGGGTATAGTGGATATAACGTCATGTCCGCTAATCTGGCCTGCGTGTGTGTGTGTGTGTATCTAGGTCAGATTCTTCCTACATTATCCCTGGAATGACACCAATCGGAGAGAGCCAGAGAGAGTGAGACAGAACAGGCAGAGAGGGAGAGAGACAGAAGAGAAATAGAAACGCTGAAAGAGACAGACAGACAGAGGAAGAGAGAGAGAGAGAATGAGAGAGACAGGCATAAACTGACACATAAATAAAGAGAAACGGAAATAACGACAAAGAGGATGATAGAAAAGCAGACAGGCAGAGAGGGAAGAGATAGAAAGAAAAAAAAACAGAGAGAGAGAGAGACAGGCTTACAGATTGACAAACTGAGAGACAGATAGCCAGAGAAACAAAAGGATAAAAACCAATAGAGACAGACAGACAGTGAGAGAGACAGGCCAAGAGCCACAAAATGAGAGACAGACAGGCATAGGCTGACAGAAGGACAATCTGAGAGAGAGACAGGAAGAGGCAGAGAAAGCTAAATATAAAGAGCCTGGCAGAGACAGACAGTGACAAAAAAAGAGAGAGACAGACAGGCATTTAAAAGTTGCAGAGGAGTTCTCTGTAAACACAGACTGCGAGTGCGGCAGGCACGTCTTTCCCTCTGCGTACCCCGGCAGTCGATAATAGATCATGTTATGTTGATCTCTCTGGTCGCCATGGTTACAGCGCAATAGTTAATAGCCCATTTGAGTGCACACACATGCTGTTATCAGAGCCGTGTGTGTGTGGGACGGTGTGCATATTTTCCTAGGTAATGTTGTGTGTTTGCGTAGTTAATGTGCGCTTCAAAATAGGGGTGCTCGTCATGTGAATTTATTTCCCTGTGTAATTCTGTTTAGCATTTAGCGCACAGGTGTATGTGTGTGTGCCGATCTTTTTGTTTTGCTTTCCCTCTCATTTGTTTTCACAACCAGCACTAACAGACGCGCATGTCCTTCGCCATGACAGCACGCGCAAATACTCGCACAGCTCAACAATAGCGAGGAAACAAACAAAGCAGCGGGGCAAAATGCACACAGACGATGACAAGCGACAATGGGCTCCAGAGTAACGTCAATCATCACTGATTGGTCGCATACACTCCTTTTAGAATACTATGTAATAAATATTTAAAGTCCCCGTGAAATCAAAATTGAACCTATTTACTTTGTTAGCGCATATTACTAGTCTTGTGGTGAACAATTAATCCGTGCAAGTTAATATATATTAAAAAAAATTTTTACCTTGGTAATCTTTAATCAAAATCTGAAAAGTTACTTCCGGTCTAGAACGGTTTCTTTTTCTGATGCGTAGGTTTCACAGTTTGGGTGGGGAAACGCTTAAGGCCAATTTATACTTCTGCGTAGGGTGCGCGCAGTAGGTACGGCGTAGCATACGCACAGACGCGTCCCATACCGCGTACCCTTCGCCGTCGCCTGACGCGCACCTCCTCAAAAATGTAACTACACGTCGCGACGACGCGGACCGCAAGATCGGTGATTGGTTGGCTTGGTAGCATCGCATTTCCTCCTACGCATTTCCGCACGTACCTTCTCACGCATTTCCACCACTGTCTATGATTTCCACAAGTTTCATCTCCTCCGAAGTCTTCTCTCATTTCTGCCTTTCAGTTTTAGTAATTTCACTAAAGTGAACTGTTTTTCCACCTTAATAAGCTCCAATTCCAACATGATCAGCTCTCTTTCACTCGTAGTAACCTAGCCGCGAGGAATCTAAACACAGTGGAACATTAAAACTCTCTGCCGCCAACTAGCGTTTCGGAGCAGTACTGCAGAGCAACCAAGACCTGAACGCAGAAGTATAAATGCTCACAACGGCGTCGCCTACGTGCGTAGCCAACGCCGTACACTACGGCGTACTCTCGACGCAGAAGTATAAATTGGCCTTTAACCACTCCCCGCAAACCGTTAAGCCTGTTTTATGCTTCTGCGTCGAATCGACGGCGTACCCCCGCAGACACCTATCCGTCGACGGCGCGAACCCCTCTCCAACCCCTCCGCCGTAGCTCGACGTGCACCTCCAAAAATTTGTAACTACGCGTCGAGGCGACGCAGACAGCAAGGGCTTTGATTGGTCAGATTAAACATAATTTCAGGAGTGTAGCTTTTCCGATCTCCTGTTATAGCGCTATTTTTAACATTTGCACCCTCGTTCTTTTAATTATAACACTCTTAAAGAAAGTAACGTTAAATAAAGAATTATTTAAAAATAAACTGTTTTTTATTTCATTGTTAATATGTCTATATTCTTTTCTTTCTTTCTCGCAATAAACTTCAATAAATCAACGTTTGTTTTGAAACACAGTTTGTTGTTTATTTTCAATAATGTTCAGTTACATCATTGATAATACAGTACTAACCAAGTCTGCCACGGGACACATTATCCTGCCATAGCACAGTTCCATGTGGAGACTGAAAAAATCATTCCGAACAGGTATCGTTATGGCAGCTCGGGTGGAACCTTTATTTTACTGTCTATGGGTGGAACGGGCCCTGGACATCCGTGTTGATTCTGTGGGGATAAAGTTTTGTGTCGTCTTGTTATTCAACCTCGACTCGATTAGCTCCAGCTGGCAGCAGCTGCAACAACATTATCTCTCTTTCGCTCGCGGCGCACGGAACCAAAGAGATTCGCGAACCCCCCTAGCGTTCTGGCGGCGAAATGCACCGCGAAGCACCACAACCTCACGCAGAAGTATAAAACGGCCACGACGCCGTAGTAGTGACGACGTAGCTACGCCGTGGAGTTGACGCAGAAGCATAATGAGGCCTTTAGTTTGCTATGAGCGAGAGATGGAGAGGAGGAGCGCTAGAGTAAAACCCTGCCCTCTGTTCAATATTCCGTGTCACTTGGAAATACGTCACAGCACTGGAGAAAAATCGTTTGGAACTTCCGGTTCACGGGGACTTTAAATTATTATTTTTTTTATATTTTAGTATATACATCCTTTACATGCACACGAATTTGACATCCCATTTTTAATCCGTAGGGTTTGATATGGAGTTGGCCCCCCTTTTGTAGCTATAACAGCTTCAACTCTTCCGGGGAGGCTTTCCACAAGGATTAGGAGTGTGTTTATGGGAATTTTTGCCCATTTTTTTTTTACAGTAGAAGCGTGTTTGTGAAGTCAGACAGAGATGTTGGACGACAATTTTTCTGGTCGGGTTGAGCTCAGGCCAGTCAAGTTCCTCCACACCAAAGGTGCTCATCCATGTCTTCATGGGCCTTGCTTTGTCCACTGGTGCGCAGTCATGTTGGAACAGGAAGGGGCCATCGTCAAATTGTTCCCACAAAGTTGGGAGCATGAAATTGTCCAAAATGTCTTAGTATGCTTGAAGCATTAAGAGTAGTGGGCGGGCCCAACCCCGGAAAAACAACCCCACACCAAACTTTACACTTGGCACAATAACCGTTCTCCTGCCAACCACCAATCCCAGACTCGTCCATCGGATTGCCAGACAGAGAAGCGAGATTCGTCACCTGTCTCCACTGCTCTAGAGTCCAGTGTCGGTGTGTTTTACATCACTGCATCACACGCTTTGCATTGCACTTGGTGATGTAAGGCTGGGATGCTCGGCCATGGAAACCCATTCCATGAAGCTCTCTATGCATTGTTCTTCAGCTAATCTGAGAGCCACGTGAAGTTTGGAGATCTGTAGCTATTGACTCTTGTTGCGAATTAGCATGCGCTAACCCCAGTCTGTGATTTTACATGAGTTGCTGTGGTTCCCAATGCCTTCCGCTTTATTATAATACCACTGACAGTTGACCGTGGAATATTTAGTAGTGAGGAGATATTTAGTCCACGAATGGACTTATTGCACAGGTGGCAACCTATCACATTCCCATGCTTGAGTACACTGAGCTCTAAGAGCGACTCATTCTCTTATTAATGTTTGTAGAAGCGTCTGCATGTCTAAGTGCTTGATTTGATAGAGCTGTGGCCATTGAAGTAAGTGGAACACCTGAATTCAATGATTTGGAGGGGTGTGCCAATACTTTTGGCAATATGTATATGTGTGTGTATATATATATATATAGTCTCATCGCAATTAATGCTCTCTCTCGTTGTATTCTCGATCTCTATGGAGATAATTGGCAGGCGTGTCGCCATGGTGCCAAACACACCCACGTCATTGTGTCAAGTTTGGGCACTGTTATTACTGTCAACTTCACACCAACTTTCCCTGATAGCATATTAATATGACAAGTATTGACCTGCATGGTGCTGACATGGCATCACTTACACACCTTACACATTTGGAGAGGACATTTTCTTGTTTTCAATGTGTTAAAACAACTTAAAATTTGTGATTTATTTTTTTTCAGCAGTTAAAAGGTCAGTCCGGCATTATAAAATGGTAATATTGCACCAGATTTGTTTATTTTGCTAGTTAAAAGAGCCTGTGTACCTTTTAAAGGTGTTTGTACAGACAAAACACACTTTATCTACACCTAGATAGAGCTGATATAGATAGTGTACAAAAACATGGTATTAACTGGCTGTGCAAAACACACACACACACACACACACACAAATGATAGCAACGCTAACAAGCAGTACTGAAGTATTGAGCAGATTGTTTTACACTAAAAAACTAATACAAATTATCTAAAAATAATTAGTTAAATTGCAAAAATTGTATTATTAATATTATGAAATAATAATATCTAATAATAATGTATATATTCATACTAAAATATTAAATGCATTATTAACAATAATAATAAAACGATTATGTAATTAATTTTATTATAATAAATAATTTATAATAATTAATAGTTGTAATTAAATAACTATAATTATATAAATCTATCTGTCCGTCTATCTGTCTGTATAAATGTTTACTATTTATTTTATTTTTTAATAGGCCCATTAATTTGTGTTAATTGCAGAAAATCCTCAGTATTGAATAATTTTTGAATGACTTTTTGCTGTTTTAACTGAATTAATTACAGGAGGAACACCTTGCTGCACTGAATGCCACGAACTCTGTATTTACTGAAAGTATAAATCAGTTTTACTGCCACTGGGTCAATGGCATAATTACTGGAAACTGGGGGAGATTACTTCACCTCTGCTTATCATCTCCACAAAAACAGGAGCAATTGCTCTCTCTCCCTGTCTTATTTTATGACTGTGCATCAGTGAATGTGTGACTTGAATAGCGTGCAAAGGTTAATTTCAAACACACACACACGTGTGGCCACTGCCGGTTCCTTATCGAGCACGTAAAGGTCAGTGTGACTGAGCCGTTTGCTGTTCAACAGTTTGTGGGGTGTTTCGGATCAAAGGCCGTGATACGACTTAAACACACGTGAAATGGACCGGCAACACTAAAAAGCAACAATTAAGGCTCGTTAAACCGAGAACGATAAGGCGAAATCGAAGCGAAAAGCGAAGAACAAAATCTCGCCAAAAAGAAGTTGGTTTGGGGTTTGGTTCTGGAGCTCGACGCAGCTTGTCTTTCTGGAAACGTTTTCTCTGGCTTGTGAACTCCTTCGATCTACCATTGGTCAGTGGTGCCATTGACTTGGGTAGTAGGGAGGCGTGGCTCAGAGGCTCCGCCTTCTCCAGTTTTTTCAGACGTTTGCAAGTAGAAACATGTATACTGTATCTGTACTGTATACTGTAATGTATCTATCTATCCATCGGTCTCTCTGTCTATCTATTTGTCCATCTATGTATCTGTCTGTCTGTCTATCTGTCCATCTACATGTCTGTCAATCCATCTATCTGTCTGTCTGTCTATATACCTGTCTATCTATCTAAATATCTGTCTATCTGTCTATATACCTGTCTATCTGTCTATCTGTCTATCTATCTGTCTGTCTGTCTGTCTGTCTGTCTGTCTGTCTGTCTGTATACCTGTATACCTGTCTGTCTGTCTATCTATCTGTCTATCTGTCTATATACCTGTCTGTCTGTCTATATACCTGTCTGTCTATATACCTATCTATCTATCTATCTATCTATCTATCTATCTATCTATCTATCTATCTATCTATCTATCTATCTATCTATCTATCTATCTATCTATCTATCTATCTATCTATCTGTCTCTATCTGTCTGTCTGTCTCTATCTGTCTGTCTGTCTCTATCTATCCGTCTGGTCTACATATTCTTCTCTCTCTTATATATAAGCGGTTGCGGTGGGTAAAAGTCATATTTTATAACTCTATTAGAGCGAGGGAGCCCTGAGCCTCGGTGCTTTTCTCCCTCTGGGTTTGCGGTCTGGCTCAATCTCTCCGCACTTCCTTTCTTCCCTTGATCCATCACTCATCCCCCCGTCTCCAATCGTCCCTGACTGGACGCGCAGATGTCACACTCTGTTGAGAAGATCAGCGGCTTTTCCGCAGCCATGCTGACGGAAAGATTTGTGCGAGCGTGAGACAGAGACGAGGGGATTTTTTTTCTGACTCACTCCGAGTCTATCCTCGTGTATGAATAGATCCGACAGCGGTCCTGTTTCATGCCGTAGGGAGCCATGGTGTTGTGTTTACAGGAACAATCTGAAAAAAATGGGCTTGACTTCAGTTTGACGTTCGTACAAACTGTTTTCTAGCTATAGTTTGTATTAGCAGGACTATTCAAGTTATTCAAAACGGCTTAGCTAAAACTTGGCTCCTTTGTTTGGTATGAAAGATGTTTTCAAATTGTCGTTGTGCACAGAGGTACCGCACCCAAAACTAAAGACTGAATGTAAAATTTGCCTTTTATTACCTTGCATATCAAGTCAAGTGAGCTCTTTTTTGGCTCACTTGACTTTAAGTTTTTTAAACACCTCAATGTCATTACATTTTATACATATAAAATGTTAATTAGAAGAATATTTAAAATTTAAAAGGATATAAATTAAAGCATAAATATGACCTGAAGCTTTAAAAAAATCAATTTTAAGTCAAGCCAAGTCAAGTCAAATATATTTTTATAGCGCTTTTCACAATACAGGTTGTATCAAAGCTGCTTCACAATATCAATCAAGACAATTTAAAATTTTATTTACTTAAAAAAAATAGAATATAGAAAATTTAAGAAAAGTTTAATTCACATATTTATCATGTTTAATATTGTATTAATAAATAAAATATTTATTATTTTATGTTATTGTTTATGATTATATTAGTTATGACCACATTTATTTTTTACTTCTAGGCTTCCCTAAAAGAGGCACCTCACTGCAAATACTGCTAAGCCTAGTTCACACTACATGATTTTAAAATGTCGGGCTGAACTGTGCAGTTTACACTACATGACTTGCTCTCAGTGAAATCATGAGTGTTCAAGTTGTTTAGCTGTTCACACCACACAACACAGCGTGATTGATCCACAACAGGAGGTAACTCACTACACGAGTTAACAACGCACTGCATAGAGATACAACCACGATCACATGATAAGAGCATATCATTTGTGACTCAATGAGAGCTGTTTCAGTACTATAGTACGGTCTAAATCCTGAAAATAATCAAACAAATAACGAGTTGACAACAACACGATTCTGTCTGGTCTAGAAACCATGTTTTGTCACGAAAAACCACGCAATAAAACGAACCAGAAATGACGCGAAACTGCAGAGAAGAACACAACACGCGAATATGGACGTCAGACAGAAACTAGTGCTGCACACTGTTTGCTCGACGATCTGCTCTGAGAATAAAAAAATGCAAAAAAGAAAAAGTAAGATTTACCTGGTGTCCTCAACCCATGCGTTGCTATGATTGGCTGTACTCATGACATCACTGAGATTGAGTCGCGCGACTGCTCGAGATATCTAGCATGCTAGATATTTTTCTGAGCTCGGTGACCTGTCTGCGAGCTGTCTGCGAGCTGTCTTTGATGCGTTGTTGGCTCTTTCACACTATCGGATTGGCGAGCGTTAATCGTCCGCTAATCGCCCGCGATTTGCACGCGATAACACCCTGACTTGTCGGCGACTCAACGATTTGCAAATCGGGCTTAAATCGGGCTTAAAATCACGTAGTGTGAACTAGGCTTAACATGACTGTACCTTAAACGGGGCCTGGATGTGTGTGTCTGCACACAAACATTGGGTCAAAGACCCACATCAGGTTTTAGGCTTGATCGAAACCGCTATAAACAGAACTGCTGTTACTAGAAATTCCCAGCAGCCTTACAGAGCATTAACAGTGCAAGCAGACTGTGTGCATGTGCGAAGATGTCCTCTGTGTGTGTGTGTTTGTGTTCTCACAGGGCTAGGCTATTGTTAGCTGACTACAGAGATGTCCTCTGATTTATCAGTTAGCATGCCTCGTTGAAGTGTTATGATGTGTGTAGATTTACACAGCTGCACTTTGGGGATAAAAAAGTTCCCAGAAGTGAGCTAAATCCGACTTCCTAGTGAGGATATCCCGGAATGTTTTTGATTGAAAAACCTATATATATATATATATATATATATATATATATATAAACAATTATTTGTCGACTTATGCACATATGCAGGACTGCCAATAACCAGTGAAAATACTTCATGTTTTCCATATAAACATAGTGTTGTTGATGTTTATTGAGACAGGGAAACACACAGCGTCTTTGAACTTGAATTTTAGGATGTAGTTTGTTTTTGTAAAAGTTATTTGATCTTTAAAGGGATAGTTCACTTTGACATTAATTTTTGATATGTTTTAGCTTACCTCAAGGGGATCCAAGATGTAGCTGTCTTTGTTTCCACAGTAGTTTCAATTTTGATATTTTTAGGTCAAACCGTTTGTGTCTATCAGTTATATAATGGAGGTCTATGGTCACCACCTCAAAGAGACTTCTGCATAGAGAAGTCCAAATTAAACATGATTTAATGACTCTTTTTGATATGTTTTAGCTTACCTCAAGGGCATCCAAGATGTAGGTGTCTTTTTTTCCGCAGTATTTTCAATTTTGATATTTTTAGGTCAAACTGTTCTTGTCTATCAGTCATATAATGGAGGTCTATGGTCACCACCTCAAAGAGCATGCACAGAGAAGTCCAAATTAAACATGATTTAATGACTCGTAAATGTAAGTACACATTGATGGCCTAAGACACGAAATGAGTGGTTTGTGTGAGAAAACGAACAGTATTTATATAGATTTTACATCTTGTTACCACAGTTTCAAGAGGTAAAAACGATATAATAAATACAGTTTGTTTTCTCACTCTAACCGCTCGTTTCGTGTCTTAGGCCATCAATGTGTACTTACATTTACGAGTCATTAAATCATGTTTAATTTGGACTTCTCTGTGCATGCTCTTTGAGGTGGTGACCATAGACCTCCATTATATGACTGACAGACAAGAACGGTTTGACCTAAAAATATCAAAATTGAAAATACTGCGGAAAAAAAGACACCTACATCTTAGATGCCCTTGAGGTAAGCTAAAACATATCAAAAATTAATTTCAAAGCGAACTATCCCTTTAAAAGTTGTTATTTGTTCTTAAACTGATGTAGATTGATCATGAAATGTTGTTTACATGTAGGTGTTTTCTTAAAGTGTTATTTAAAATGTTGTAGTTTGTTCTATAGATTGAGATCAAATGAACTTTTGTAATGTAGTTCGTTCATGTTATTGTCCTTTCCTTCGGGTTTGTTATTCTTTAAATGTTGTTGTTTGTTCTTTCAAGATTGTCGTTGTTTATTAGTTCTGTACAGCGAGTTGTGTAAACAGAACATGTGCATGCTATATTTGTACTTTAGATGTCTGTGTATCAGAGCTTTTATTTTAAGTTCATTTAATTGACATTTTCAGATGTAAATAATCTTTGACTGTGAGGGTAAGTTTGTTGATATCATTTGTTTTTCAGTTCTTTAGAGTTGTAGCTTGTTCTTCAGAAAAGCTGTTGCCTGTTCTTTCAGTGTTGTTGTTTATGAGCTCAGTACAGTTAGAACATCAACATGTGTGATATTTGATAGGCCTTGTGAAGCTCCTGCACATGTCCATTGGTGATTGGCTTTATTTTGGAGCATGTGTGTTTTAGGGAAAGAACCGAAATGAGTAACGTCAGTCACAGATGACGAGTAACGAAACAGGTGGTTTTGAAAAACAAGAGAAGTCTGCACGCTGGCCGACCTGGATGGCCCAACGGGTGATCATCCGATTGTCACTCCGGGTCTGCATGTTCCCTTATTTTAGCACCAGAGAGTCTAAGTATAGAAGTGTGACAGAGCGATGAAAGAATGTGAGTGCACGCGTACAGCCAGTGATCATCTGGGGCCTTATGTATCAACACTGTACAAAAGAAAACAAGGTGTACGCCAAATTGTTCTATAGCGCCACCAGCTGTCAGATATTACTTAATTATATGTCAAATAATGTATCAATTACAAATTATGTCACACGAGTCTTATTAAAATATTTTCAATGCAATTAAGTAAGAACATAAAGCATGTGCAAACCTATCTAGGAATAAAAAATAAACTTCATTAATTCGGTCAGTAAAGGTAAAAAAAAGAAGGTAATATTTATTATTTAGCAAGGACACATTGAATTTGTTTAAAAGTGCCAGTAAATGCATTTATAATGTTACAAAAGATCATAAGATTTCTACATGTGTTTGATTTAAGTTTTTATTCATTAAAGAATCCTGAAAATGCTATATCACGGTTTCCATGAAAATGTGAAGCAGAAGCACAGCTGTTTTCAACACTGATAATAATGTTTCTTGATCATCAAATCATCATATTAGAGTGATTTCTGAAGGATCATGTGACACTGAAGACGAAAAATTCAGCTTTGATCACAGGAATAAATTACACTTTCACATATATTCACATAAGACATTTTCAGTGAAATTTCGTTTCTTGCTGGTTTCTTTAGCCATGTTCTTGCAGGTTTCTTTTGCCAAATTGGACTAATTACCATATTTAAAGTAATTGAATTGAGGGGGGAGACTGTGTGGGGCGTTGTGCTCGTGGATGTGCGCTCAATTTTATGTTAATTGGGATGTACAAAGAGAATATCCATGGGATCCTTCGTCGCAGACATTCATACATCTGTTTTTTGTTGTTGTGCGTACGCACATTTACAGCTTTGTTCGTACGCAATGTTTTAGTATGAATTCAACGCTAGTCTTTGTACATGAGACGATATACATGCATGAGACCCCCCGGAGAGGACATTATCAGCTGTATAAAACACCGAGCACATGCACACGTTTAGCATCCTTGCTAGCGTTGCGCTAAAACACATGCTACCATTTGAAAGAGTAATTTGCTTATTCTTGAAAAAAAAAAATATATATAGGCCTATAAAAAATGGATATAATAACTTGTAATAATTTACCATTTTTCTGCCAAAGTGACAGTGTTAGTAGCCTATAGGCTAATAGAAATATATTTGAATCATACAACATAGGCTAATCACAAAATCTGACTAGATTAGCTTAATGTAAATTTGATGTAAAATTTTACGATAGGCTTTTTAGTTATGATAACCATGAACAGCCGCTATAACCTGATGGAGCTGTTTAAGCTTAGAGTAAATGAGGTTAAATCATTATAACTCGTGGCTTATTGCTTTAGTATAGTTTATAGCTTTAGACCATTTAGTGAGGAATAAACACGACTTGTTACTGATCTACAGATTACGTTTATGACTTTATATACATGGAGATTATCTGTCGAACACATTAAATATCTTGCTCAGGTCAGGGTTACTGATTTTATACAGGCTAGGATACCTCGTTCAGAGAAATTTGCAATCCGATTCTTGTGGGCTATCGCGTTTCCACCCGCGTGCTTGAAGTCGTTGACAGTGCGACGAATATCTGTGAAGTTCCGTCACCATTTCACATCAACAGTTCAGTGAAAACAAGTTTTCATCTCCTTGTAAAAATACAAGTGGTAATGTTTAATATGTGGCTGTTTGTAAATAAACCAACCCGGTCTCATCCCAAATCGTCATATAACTGACGTTTTGGGACGTCTTTTGACCATACGTCAATATTCGCCTTTTTAGGGCCCCCTTAAACGTCGGTAGATGAGGTTATGGGATCCTAACTCTACCCCATACCTAAACTTAACCCTAAACCTAACCCGTCACCTAACTGACGTTAAAGGTAAAGCGTCAGTTGTATGACGGCCCGGGATCGCCATCTACCGACGTTTAAGGGGGCCCTAAAAAGGCGGATATTGACGTATGGTCAAAATACGTCCCAAAACGTCAGTTATATGACGATTTGGGATGAGACTGTGTTAAATAAACATATCCGAGAGGAGGGTCATACTGTAGTCCGAGGGACGTTAAGTACCCTGTGAACACCTGCTCTTATTTCAGGTATTAAACTTTCAACGTATAAGCGTGTATACAGTCCGCTTCGGTCCGGATTAGGTTACCGCCTAGTTTCTCTTCGGTGACCTCGATGACTCGCTGAGATGTGCGGGATTTACATTGCGACTCGATTGAAATCTTGTCCAATTGAATAATTAATAGAACACGAATTATACCCTACTGAAATATTGAATCAATCAATTAATAAAGAGCACATATTAGCAAAACTAATGTTCTGTAGGCTATTCCGACGTTAAGCCTTGGTTAATTGTGTTGTTACAAGAGACCCCACAGGCTTTAAAAACACAATCGGCAGTTTGGATCGACAGTGTCACTCACACACAGAGACATTTCAGCCCGTTCTCATCCTTTAACGTCATATAGAACGCTATATGCAAAAACGGCGCTATACTACGCATATGGCACCCTTTATCGTTAATATAACACGCGAACCCAAGACGTTATAAATCCTTTAGCGTGAATGTGACACGCACACCCTACCCCACACCTAAACTTAGCCCTCACAGCGCGTGTTATATTAACGATAACGTGTGCCATGCGCGTAGTATAGCGCCGTTTTGTCATATAGCGTTCTATATGACGTTAAAGGATGAGAACGCGTTGGACATTTGCATGAACATGCAGGAGGAGGGGGGATAAAAAGGTCACACACAGGTGTTAACCCTTTAATAACCATGAGTGCTCATAGAGGTTACGATGAGGTCATATAGGCTAATGGAAAACGCCATCTGATACTGTTTAATGCAAAAATTCCTCTCCAGTCCAGCCCGAGTTCAGCATCGAGTTGCAATGACGGGATCACTGCAACCTTTCATGCGATGGGAGATCTAAATGTATAATGCTGTAATCAACACAGTTTTCACGATTAGTTAATCTCGACAGCTCTAAGAGTAAAAATGTGCTAAAAGTTTTTGAGAGAGTTTCGCATGTAATAGCCTATGCAAAGCCAATCACAGCACTGAAGTCTCACAGCAGTTACGGCCAGAGCGTTTAAACCAGAGGGCTAAAATCAGGGTAAGAAACAAGCCTTTTATTTCTAAATTATGACAATTTTTTATGTAAAAATAACACCTCATAAGTGCACCTCGGGAAACAAAATAATCCCATGACCCCCTTAAAAGTGATTCTGCTTTTAGACCACTGTGGCAGTAAACACAAGTCATGTGACCGAGTAACGGCAATTATGGGTACTTTTCCAGTCATGCATGTGAGTGCACGTGCAAACCACTGTTGGGTTAAAAACAAATTTTGAACACTTCTAATGAGCTGAATCAGGGTTATTCTTCACAAGCCTGTCTGTAACCTTTGACCTCTGACCTCAGGCAGAGAATTAACTGATCTGATGTCAGCTTAACACATTAATGGAAATTGACGCAGCTCTGAAGAGCAAAACAGTAAATGTTTAACACATTAAACAGTAAATTAAGTTTGATTGTGTGTTGTTCATTTTCGTTTTGCTGTTTGCAACAAATGTCCCAAATATTATAGCCTACTAAAATCTATAAATCAAAAATGTAAAACTATATATTTAAAAGTTTTAACTAAGATTTTAGAGTCTAAAAATATAATTAGCTCAAATTAAAATCAAGTCAATGGAAAGTCTGCACCATGAAGCAAAAACAAGACGGAAAACAAGATACTTTGGTTTGGATTCAGTCAAGTGTGTGTCAAGGCCTCTGGAGAACAATCAGAGCAGCATCTGTGTAACATCACAGTGTGTGTGTGTGTGTGTGTGTAAGGTGAGAGTTGAATGTTTGTGATGTCAGCAGATGAGAGCGGTGGAAGTGAGGCAGATGCTGTGTGTGTGTGTGTGTGTGTGTGTGTGTGTAAGGTGAGCTTGAGGCTTCTCTGAGCTGTGTGCAGTCTAAAAAGGAGATGCAGAGTTGTGTACGAGTGTGGTTCTAAACAAAAAACTCAAATTAGTGAATGATATATTTTGTATATGAATATAATGTGATAATTATATTTAATATTAACTATTTCACATGTATTTATATATTTAAAAAATAACTAAATATATATATATATATATATATATATATATACACACACACACATATATGCTAAATTTAATATTTATATTTTACAATATTTTTATATTTACACCTAATTAATTTTACACATCGTCAATTATTTAAAATGTATTAATAATGTTATAGAAAGATGGAATTTATTTTTTAGAGAAAGCCCTCAGCACTCCTCCAGCGCGCGTCTGTTCGCCGTTTCCCCCGCTCTGACAGCAGGCGCATGTAATGACACGGTGTCGTCGAATCGGATCAAAGGGTCACGCTGACGGAGAGATCTCGCTCGCTCTCGCGCTAGAGTGTATAATAACAAAATTATACAGCTGTCAGCGCTGTCTATAATACATTGTGGTGTGTTTCTCTGCATCACTCATTTCCCCATAAACACACATCAATCAAGCTCCCGCTCTCTTCCTGATCACACGCTCCGGCTCGGCCTGCTTCCCAAGATAAATAACACTCCCGGAAAACCGTCAATGAAAGCAGGAAAGACTAGCGCCGCTCTTATTCCCTAATATTCATAATTTATGCTTTAATGACGTCTGTGTTTTATGTGATCCAAACTGAGCATCGTCTAGTGCTTTAACTGCGTTTGTTTTGTTGAGTGTTTTAGTTTTTAGTTTTTTAACTTAATTTAAACAATGTCGATTTTTTTCGTCATTTCCTATGAGTGATCTGTCGCACAATTATATATGTATGTATGAAGATGTTTTTCGCCTGGCAAAAGAAAACAGAAAAGAAAAATCCCATAGAGCACACTGACTTGAGCAAGCTATAATCAGTTCCAAAGACATTCTGAGGGATTTTAAGCACGTTGCTAAGAGGTTGCTGAGGAGGTGACCTACAGTAAGTGGTTTTAAGCACATTGCTAAGAGGTTGCTATGGTGACCTAAAGTAAGTGCTTTCAAACATGTTACTAAGTGGTTGCTAAGGCATCTTGAGAGATTTTAAGCACGTTGCTAAGAGGTTGCTAAGGTGACCCACAAGTGCTTTTGAGCATGTTACTAAGTGGTTGCTAAGGCATCTTGAGAGATTTTAAGCACGTTGCTAAGAGGTTGCTAAGGTGACCTAAAGTAAGTGCTTTCCAGCATGTTACGAAGTGGTTGCTAAGGCATCTTGAGAGATTTCAAGCACATTGCTAAGAGGTTGCTAAGGTGACCTAAAGTAAGTGCTTTCCAGCACGAAGTGGTTGCTAAGGCATCTTGAGAGATTTTAAGCACGTTGCTAAGAGGTTGCTAAGGTGACCTACAAGTGCTTTTGAGCATGTTACTAAGTGGTTGCTAAGGCATCTTGAGAGATTTTAAGCACGTTGCTAAGAGGTTGCTAAGGTGACCTACAGTAAGTGCTTTTGAGCATGTTACTAAGTGGTTGCTAAGGCATCTTGAGAGATTTTAAGAACGTTGCTAAGAGGTTGCTAAAGTGACCTACAGTAAGTGCTTTTGAGCATGTTACTAAGTGGTTGCTAAGGCATCTTGAGAGATTTCAAGCACGTTGCTAAGAGGTTGCTTAGGTGACCTACAGTAAGTGCTTTTGAGCATGTTACTAAGTGGTTGCTAAGGCATCTTGGGAGATTTTAAGCACATTGCTAAGAGGTTGCTAAGGTGACCAACAGTAAGTGCTTTTGAGCATGTTACTAAGTGGTTGCTAAGGCATCTTGAGATATTTTAAGCATGTTGCTATGCGGCTGCTAAGGTAACCTATAGTAATTACTTTTGAACATGTTACTAAGCAGTTTCTAAGGTGTTCTAAAGGGATAGTAAGCACATTGCTGTGCAGTTGAAGGTATTCATATTAGTTTCCTTTCCTCGTCTACACTATTCAATCCATTCATCTGTCATGAATTTAATCTGATTTTATCATATGGAGTTTAAAACAGTAACACTATGAAATATTATGTATTTTTCCCATCTCGTGAACAGAACCTGCGAGAGCTCTGCAGAGATGGATGATGTAACCCGTCGTCACGGTAATGGAATCTCCCTCTGCAGACACTGATGGATCTGTTGCCGTGGCAGCCATTGCCGCCCGCTGACATTCCGGCCTGCCCCTGTCTGACGGCGGGCAGTGCCAAGCACCCTGCCTGCTGTCACAGAGTGGTATGTGTGCACATGTGTGTGTATGTGTGTGTGTGGTCTGGGCCTCCAGCCAGAGCGCTAGCTGACAGGGCCCCCTCACGTATCTCCACTGAGAGGACCACGCAGCGCTGGAGAATACAGTCCTGTGAGTGAGCTGCGCCGCAGGGCACTGGGTTCATTGTTTCCCAGCCTCTACACAATCACACACCGTGGCCTAACCAGGTTATGTTTTATGCTTAAGAATATCAAGTCGCTGTATTGGTGGTCGCTAACCTAGTTAGGCATCCCTACCTTACTGGAGTATCTGAAAGGAGGTGGAAATCATAGAATGGACTTTATACTAAGTGTAGTGTGCTAATATGCTAATTAAAAGTTAATGTGACAAGAATATATACCATAATGCACTGTAAAAATCAGAGTATGATTTCAAATTTCTACTTTCTACTTTCAAATTTCATGTTTAATTCAATGTTACTAATTTTCTTTGAAACAACTTCCACTTAGAAAGTGGAAGTAAATTTAACTGTACTGTTTTCACTGTACTATTAAATACATTGAGTTTAGTTTAAATCAAATACAATAAATGCTGCAACATTCATTATAAATACTTGTCAATAAGGATACGTTCACGCGACAAAGATGTACTAAAATCCATTAAAGTCTTCCCTTTGCTTTTTTCGCATACTGACGACAAAACAATTGTAAAACAGTCGTCACACTGATCCACGAAAACAACTTAAAACGCTGTTTCATTTAAGCCAGGCCAGTAGATGGCGATGTTACTTTGTAAAGAAACACTACACACCTATAGACTGAACTCGTAATACGCATGTGCATGACGTAACCGTTTTCACAAATTTGCGTTTTCGTAGTTTACACAGACGATAGCGATATAATTTTCACCCCCGTTTTCAAACGTTTGTGTTTTCAGGGCACTGTTGTCGCGTAAATAATAACAATAAAAAAAAAACGCTCGAAAAAATTTGATTAAATGTTGATGCTGATTGTTTTGATGCTATTTTTCGCAACTTTCTGACACGTGTGAAAAACTATCACAGTACATGTATGCACCAGCTGCTAGCACTCATTCCAGAAGAAACATCAGTCATGAAGCATGAAACATAATAACAGGCAAAAACCATTGGCATTTTACACAAATAACTGTCTGTTGGATGCAATAATCACTGTACTCTTGTGGGCAGCATGATCTATTTCATTCCCTCACACCGTGTGTACATTCACAGTATTGAGAGGAGACTCTGAACACAACTGTCTGGTGCTGCTCTCTAGTTGACATTTAAAGGCTAACAGCGTGAACTGAGACTCTAAAACCCCACTGGACTGTTTGTCTGTCAGTCAAATCTAACCAGCCAATGAAACAGATCTCTTCATGCCACACACACTGTTCATACTGTACATAGTTTGCAAATTTCTTCACATATTTAATACTTCTTCAGTGGGCAGTAAACAGTATAGTGTCCAGTAAGACAGCAATCAGTTTAAAAAATGTGCAATACTATTATTATTTATATTTATGTGGCAGAAATAGTAGTATTATGCTATTCCAAATTCAGTATTGCATTGTGGAATAGTGTTTCACGCAGTGTGTTCGAACCAAATGGAAAATGTAGTAGGCTGACTGGGTGTTGCATCCCATGCGGTACACATTATACATGCTGCAGAAGTAGTGTGATGCTATTCAAAGTAGTGAAACGGTCACCATGAGTTATATCTTTCCTGCCTGAAGAATGCACCATTGTGTGCTTGAGATGAGCCCTGTAATTCTAGCTGGAGATGGAACTTTAAAGATGAACAAAAGCGCCTGACAGGTCCAGTTAAACTCTTTCTTGTGTGTGTGCATGCACGTGTGTGTGTGTGTGAGAGAGAGAGAGAATCAGTTGAACTCTAGACCAGTACTGCATGAAATTTGGTATAGCACTTGCCAGTGTGGTTTACCGCAGCATGTGTGTGTGTGTACACAAGTGTGTTCGTTGGCAGTAGCAGCCACATGCAAGCCTGGTATTTCCCTTGGGGAAGTTTTTCGCTGCTTGTAAGTCTCATGTCTTTGATTTTGTGTGCATGAGGCAGAGGAAAGGAAGCAGCCGAACGCAGTCTCACTGCTTCTGTCAACTCGAGGTCCCTTGACAAGAAAGAAAGAGTCTGAAAGAAAGGACACATGGACAGAAAGAAAGAGTGTGAAAGAAAGGACGCATGGACAGAAAGAAAGAGTTTGAATGAAAGGATGCACAGAAAGATTGAGAAAGAAAGATTGAGAAAAAAGAATGCACAAAAAGAAAGAAAAAGAAAGAAAGAAAGAAAGATTCGGAAAGAAAGAAAGATTCAGAAAGAAAGAAAGATTCAGAAAGAAAGAAAGAAAGAAAGAAAGATTCAGAAAGAAAGAGTCTGAATGAAAGGATGCATGGACCGAAAGAAAGAAAGATTCAGAAAGAAAGAGTCTGAATGAAAGGATGCATGGACAGGAAAAAAGAAAGATTAAGAAAGAAAGAGTCTGAATGAAAGGATGCATGGACAGAAAGAAAGATTCAGAAAGAAAGATTAAGAAAGAAAGATTCAGAAAGAAAGATTCAGAAAGAAACAGTCTGAATAAAAGGATGCATGGACAGAAAGAAAGAAAGATTCAGAAAGAAAGAAAGAAAGAAAGAAAGAAAGAAAGAAAGAAAGAAAGAAAGAAAGAAAGAAAGAAAGAAAGAAAGAAAGAAAGAAAGAAAGAAAGAAAGAAAGAAAGAAAGAAAGAAAGAAAGAAAGAAAGATTCAGAAAGAAAGAAAGATTCAGAATGAAAGAAAGAAAGATTCAGAAAGAAAGAAAGATTCAGAAAGAAAGAAAGATTCAGAAAGAAAGATTCAGAAAGAAAGAAAGATTCAGAAAGAAAGTCTGAATGAAAGGATGCATGCAGAAAGAAAGAAAGATTCAGAAAGAAAGAAAGAAAGATTCAGAAAGAAAGAAAGAAAGATTCAGAAAGAAAGATTAAGAAAGAAAGATTCAGAAAGAAAGAGTCTGAATGAAAGGATGCATGGACGGGAAGAAAGAACGATTCAGAAAAAAAGAGTCTGAATGAAAGGATGCATGGACGGGAAGAAAGAAAGATTAAGAAAGAAAGATTCAGAAAGAAAGAGTCTGAATAAAAGGATGCATGGACAGAAAGAAAGAAAGAAAGATTCAGAAAGTAAGAGTCTGAATGAAAGGATGCATGGACAGAAAGAAAGAAAGAAAGAAAGAAAGAAAGAAAGAAAGAAAGAAAGAAAGAAAGAAAGAAAGAAAGAAAGAAAGAAAGAAAGAAAGAAAGAAAGAAAGAAAGAAAGAAAGAAAGAAAGAAAGAAAGAAAGAAAGAGTCTGAATGAAAGGATGCATGGACAGAAAGAAAGAAAGAAAGAAAGAAAGAAAGAAAGAAAGAAAGAAAGAAAGAAAGAAAGAAAGAAAGAAAGAAAGAAAGAAAGAAAGAAAGAAAGAAAGAAAGAGTCTGAATGAAAGGATGCATGGACAGAAAGAAAGAAATTCAGAAAGAAAGTCTGAATGAAAGGATGCATGCAGAAAGAAAGAAAGATTCAGAATGAAAGAAAGAAAGATTCAGAAAGAAAGAAAGAAAGAAAGAAAGAAAGAAAGAAAGAAAGAAAGAAAGATTCAGAAAGAAAGAAAGATTCAGAAAGAAAGAAAGATTCAGAAAGAAAGGACAGACAGATAGACAGACAGACAGAGTTTCTGGTATATATATGGAGAGGGTGGGTGGGGTTTTCTGTGATGAGCAACATGGGTGGAAGGAAATGAGAGGATTTAACGGCTCGGACGAGCAGCGCGTCCTGCCAGGAACACACACACGCACACAAACACGCACACACACGCACCACAGATCCTGCCAAAGGTTTATTTGTCTGCCTGTTCGCAGAAGGCACAGCACGACACGCTCTGATCCGCTGTGCCGAGAGTCGACACGCACAGCAAAAGAATAGTGTGTTCCAGCCAGAGGGAATCTTCGGCCCCAAGAACAAGCTCTGTCTCCTAATATATATATATATATATATATATATATATATATATATATATATATATATATATTGTCTGTTTGATTATATTTTGGTTCTAAACAAATTTAAAAAAAATAATAAGTTTGTTGTTTTTGAAATCAGATTTGCCTATTTTATATATATATAAAAAAACATTCCACATTGGTCTGGTGTTGGTGTCAATGTAAAAATATTTTATATTGACATTTGGAGGCCATTAAAACATTTTATGACTTGAATTGAAAACCGTTAACTTTTGAAATACTGTCTATTATGTAAATGAAGCCATCTGATCAGGACAAACACTGCAAGAACTCAAATATCTGCATTACCTCATTAGTGTGTCACATAGCGCATAAATCGCTGATTAAAGATTTTGATCTAAATACACACATATCTGCGGTTTTGCTCTGTGAGAACATGAGTGAGTGTGTGTGTGTGTAAACGTGTCATCTGTGAGTGCAGAGCTGGTGTGAATGACGCTGCGCAAGAGGCCACAAGAGAGAAGCGAGAGTGTGACAGAACGCGAGACGGAGATTATCAACACCAGAGATTTGCCTGTGCAAAAGCGCCTCCGCGATGACAGGCCTGTGCTAAGACTGTGCTGTCCGGATGCTAGGGTTTTATGAGCGGCTGCTATGTTTTTACATTTGTAAATCAAAGTAGCGTGCTGCTTTATTTTGTTTGAATATTTCTTTGAATGATTTTCAGAATCGTTTTTAAAATATATCCTTTTTAATGGGCTTGAGCCACAATCAAGTAGGCCTACTTAAAATGTTTGTTAAATAACACTATTTTATTCTATCGTGTTCGGAAGAATAGTCTTTTTTTTTAATAAGTCAAAATGCACTTCAAATTCAACTTTAAGACGGTCCTAATATAGGCTATATATTTCCTAATACTTTTGCATATAGGCTCCAGTCAAGTCTTTTACCATGCCAATAAGCTCTCTGGTTTCCAAGAAGAGCAGACCCGATCGCGCCGACAGGACAGTTGCATTGTTGGCCGCTAGGAGGGGCTGCTGTACCACCGTTCTCCGTATCGCCGGGGTCCGCTGTGCGCTGCTCTCTCTCTCTCGCTCTCTCTCTCTAATCACGCTCTGCGTCTCTCCCCCTCTCTTTATCATTCTGAGCCACCCCTCCTCCCCCCGTCACTTACCCTGCCCTTCTGAGAGAAGAATCCACGGCGTGTGCGATTTAGAGGGTGTGCGAGTATGTGTGTGCGCGCGTTAGTTTATGAGCCCGTGCTTCTGTTTGTGTGTGCGTAGAGGTGCGATGAAGGCCGGCGCTATTGTGTGCCGCGCAGTGTTCTGTTACCTGCGCGCGAGTGATTAGAGCGCCGTAATAAACGGAGGGAGAGATAGAGCGAGCGAGACAGAAGGAGGGGGTGAACGAGGGATAGGTTGAGTGGAAGAGTAATAAAGACCGAGGGAGGAGATGAAATTCCAGCTGCCTGTGAAAGGCTGTTTCCTGCAGCGCCGGCACGAGATTAATGACGAGAGAAAAAAAGAGAGAGAGAGAGACGGAGGCAGGAAGAGTGCCGCGCAAACGACTCAACGAAAGTATTCGGTCCGTTGCGACGGCGTCCCATTTAGCGGCGCGCGCCTCGTTTTAATCTGGTTATAGTTCTCTCCTCTCTTATCATTTTAATATAGGCTAGCGTTCTTTCGCGCGCACAGATTACTGTCGAGGCAGATCGGCAGATATTGCGCGCGCGCACAGGGCACGCAGAGACATTCAAAGTGCGTGCCAGGCCTCTCGCGCTGCCTTGCCTGTGTCTGCGTTAAAAGCATTTCATTTTACTTCACGGCTGGACGTAAAGAGAAGAAAAGAGTTTGCTGGATTGTCCTCATCCTTCCCAGATCGATATGCCATTAGTACAGTTAGCTGCGGTTTTTCTGTTGCGTATCTCTCTGGTGTCTCTCAAAATGTGACGAGTTGGGAGTGAGAATGGATTTATATCTTCAGCTATAAGAAATATCTGGGCGACTATTTAAGAGACATTTACAGACCAAGCTTAGTCCCAAACTATGCATGTTTTAACTGAAAGCAACTTGCACCAACGTATCTTAAAATATGTCGGATCCACTGTTTTTTCCCCCTCTAAAAGCTACATAAATGCCCCAATTGAACAAATAATCCTGGCTTAATCTAAGCCTTGTTTGTGAAACCATGCCTTTGTCTTTTATTATACACTCGCAATAAGGGGAGTCATCCCTACTCCTGGGGACCCGCCGATATATTCTGCCGAGTTATAATTAAAAACACACCTGAAGCAGATAAACAAAGTCTTAGGCCCCGTTCACACTACTGCGTTTTCGTTTAAAAACGGAGAATTAAAACGAATACGATCTCCGTCCACACCAGCGTTTTATCTGCGTATTAGAAACGATCTCCGTCCACATTTAAACGACTGAAAACGCAGATTACGTGACCATTCACCAACACTGGGCATGCGCGTGCCGGTGTAAACAGTGAATGACGAATCAGGGAAGGATGCGTCATGACTGATAACACACAATCATAGAGCCAAGCGTCAGCCTCTGCGTCGGCGTTTCTAAAGTTCTCCGTTTTGTATGGTTTTGTCTCGTCCACACTAAAACGCACTCCGGAGATTCAAAACGCAAAACGCAGCTGCAGCGTTTCTAAACTTCTCCGTTTTAGGTCTTCGTTTTTCCCGTTTTAGTGTGGACGGGAGGTGCAAACGTAGCAAAAGGTCTCCGTTTTTAAACGAAAACGCAGTAGTGTGGACGGGGCCTTAGGATCGCTTAAAAATGCATGTGTTGAAGCAGTGACAGTATTGGGTTGAAGACCTCTAGAAGAACCATTTTGGGTTCCCCAAAGAACCTTTAAATGAAAAGTTCTTAAAAGAACCATTTTGATGTGAAGAACCCTTTTCCACTAAAAATAACATTTTGTGCAACGGTCCAATGAACATTCTCTCAAAGTTATGAACAAATGTTTCTCCAGTAATGTTAATTCTAAGTTATCTGGTCTTTAATAACAACTGTGCTTCTGTGTTAATGGACAACTGTGCCTTTTCTGTTAGCTTGCTAACTGTGCTTTTTCTATGCTAACTTTGATAACTGTGCTATACTTCTTAATTAACTTCTATTCCTGTGCTAATTGCTAACTGTTCCTTTCCCGTGTTAACTTTGATAACCATGCTATTTGTGTGCTAACTTTTTCTACTTTTCTAACTGTGCTGTGCTAACTTTTGATAACTGCTATTTCTAACTTTGCGAACTGTGCTGTGTTAACTTTTGATAACGGCTATTTCTGTGCTAACTTTGCTATTTGTGTGCTAACTTTACTACATCTGTGTTAACATTGCTAATTGTGCTGCTTCTTTGTTAAAATTTCTAACTGTGCTCTATCTGTGCTTACTTTGCTATTGATGTGCTTATGTGCTAACTTTGCTATTTCTGTGTTAACTTTGTTAAATTTTCTAACTGTGCTATTTCTGTGCTTACTTTGCAGTTTCTGTGCTTACTTTGCTATTTCTGTGCTTTGCTATTTATGTGCTAACCTTGCTATTTCTGTGTTAACTTTGCTAAATTTTCTAACTGTGCCATTTCTGTGCTTACTTTACTATTTCTGTGCTGAATTTTCTAACTGTGCTATTTCTGTGTTAAATTTGTTATTTCTGTGCCAACCTTGCTATTTCTGTGTTAACTTTGCTAAATTTTCTAACTGTGCTATTTCTGTGTTAACTTTGTTGTTTCTGTGCTAACTGTGCTATTTCTGTGCTAACTTTGTTAAATTTTCTAACTGTGCTATTTCTGTTTACTTTGCTATTTCTCTGCTTAATTTGTTAAATTCTCTACCTGTGCTAACATTGTTAAATTTTCTAACTGCTATTTCTGTGTTAACTTTGCTATTTCTGTGCTAACTTTGTTAAATTTTCTAACTGTGCTATTTCTGTGCTTACTTTGCTATTTCTCTGTTAAATTTTCTACCTGTGCTATCATTGTTAAATTTTCTAACTGTGCTATTTCTGTGCTTACTTTGCTATTTCTCTGCTAAATTTGTTAAATTTTCTGCCTGTGCTAACATTGTTAAATTTTCTAACTGTGCTATTTCTGTGCTAACTTTGCTATTTCTGTGCTAACTTTGCAAAAATTTCTAACTGTGCTATTTCTGTGTTAACTTATATGTGCTAACTTTGCTAAATTTTCTGTGCTAACTTTGCTGTTTTAACTTTGCTAATTCTGTGCTAACTTTGTAAAATTTTCTAACTGTGCTATTTCTGTGCTTACTTTTTCACTGGTACTACATTCTCTGGGGTACTTGTGTCAACTGTGCCTATAGTTCTGTGAATTACCTGCACCTTTCTCTGTTTTATTAAGTTCTTTGAGATATTAACTATGTCAGAAGCTTGTTCTTGGACTTTAGGACCGCTGTGCCATCAAACATTTGAAAGAGTGAGAGGCTGTCTGATCCATATTAGGTTGCTTCAGAGCTTGACACAAAACGCACAACCTTTTAGTCTGTGCCAATAAGTGAAATACTTTGCAAACGGTGCAGCCCAATTCCTTAACAATATTGTCCTTCTGAACTTTTTTTGAATCAAGCCTACGGTCCGCTTTCTCCAGGCCTATTTACAGAAGCGATGGCAGGGATGGAACGGAGCGAGCGGTAAGAGTGTAGGCTACTGCCGCGGGATTTCTCCGGGGAACGGCTTGCCGTCACGCTCCACCGCTGTCTGAAGAGCGCCAGGGAAACCCTGACTGCAGAAGCGGGACGAGAGCCGAGACGAGAAAAGAGACAGAGCGTGAGGGAATGAACGCAGCGGCGCGTGTGTGTGCGAGGCTCTGTGGGAGAGAAACAGGTGCTTCCTGTGCTTTTGAAATGAGAGTATGTGTGTGCGCAAGCAGCGCTGCCTGAAAAGCGTGTGCTGTTTGCATGCGATTACCAGCTCTGCTCCTATGTGTGTGCGTGTGTGAGATTGTGTGGCAGCTTGTGGTGCGTGTATGTGTGTGTGTGTACCTGGCTCACGCTGAGACAGGACCATTAATCCTGCTTACTGGCCGTTGAGCAGCGTCGAGCAGCGCAGAGATAAAGAGCCAAATCCCTCTCTCTCTCGCTCTCTCTCTCTCGCTCTAGGCGTGATGACTGACTCGGCCTGTCTGTCGTCACCTGTAACGAGCCGACGTGATTTAATTCAATTGCGTTCGATTCAGCGACTCAACTGTAATGTCATAAACTGCGATATGATAATTGTATTGATGATGCGCTTCCTGCGGGTTGAATTGCTCATCCATGACCAGACGTCTTTTGCGGTTGTGTGTGAAATCGTTACTAGTGAGGTCAGATCAACATTCACAGGGAGAGAGAGAGAGAGAGGGGTGTGTTGGGTCAGAGCACTGGTCACACTTTCTGTAATACACGCGTTCGTCAATAACTGCCTGATCGATATTCTTAACTGTGCATTGATGACCAATACACAGGCCTGCTGGAAACACACACACAGTTTCCCTGCACGGGCTCACCCTCATCTGCCTCTCTTTGAGTCTGTCTATCTCTCTGTCTGCCTTTCTCACTCTCTGAATTGATCTCTCTGCCCTTCTGTCTTTCTGTCTATCTGAATCAGAACGTCTTTCTCTCTCAGCCTGTCTTGCTTTCTTTCTCTCTCTATTTAAATTTTGAATCTGTCTATCTCTGCTTGCATATTTATCTGTCTCTCTGTCTCCATCTACCTGTCTGTTTGCCTATCACTCTCTTTGTCTCTCTCTACCTGTCTTTTTCTTTGCCTCTATCTACCGTCTGTCTCTGTTTATATATCTCTCTATCTAGGTGACGCCTTGGGAAGCATTTTGACCATGCTTCAATATCTGACAGATGACGCCCTAGGATCGCGTGTAACCCTACCCCTACCCCAGACCTAAACCTACCCGCGTCATCTAACTGGCGCTTTTCCTTTAGCGTCAGTTAGATGACGCCGTAGGATCGCGGCGTCTAAATCGTCAAATTTTGAAGCATGGTCAAAAGGGTGGCGCCTTGGGGTGAGAATTCGTTGCTATCTAGGTCTAACTCTTTGTATCTTTCTACAAGTATTTTTGCCTAATTTACCTGACTGTCTCTCCTTTCTATCTATCATTCTCTGAATTTGAGAGAAATAGAGAAAAAGTTAAATTCAAAATTGCTTCATTGGCATGACTGTAAACAATACAATGCCAAAGCTTGGAATACATAGAATAATAATATAAAACGTCAAAACAATAAAATAATAAAACATAACTTGTTTAAATAAGCAGTGTAACAAATTGGAACATGTGTGAATATTTGATACCAGAGTGTTTTAACATATTTAAACATTTCTCTCTCTCTGCCTATCTCTGTCTCTATCTATAAGTCTCTCATTGCCTGTCTGTCTAGCTGTCTCTCTCTCTCTGTCTCTCGGGGCAGCAGTGATATATTATTAGCTCCAGCCGCTGAGACCCAATTCCCAGAGCCGTGTAAGAATTCATCCTGTCTCTCTCTCCAGCGGGAGGGCTGACTCGTACGCATTTGGAAATTTGGCCTGTAAGTACCCTTCAGCTGGGGATCAAAGCTGTACGCAGCACACACACCGCCTGAGAACGGACGTATAGGCCCCTGACGGGAGGAGTGTGTGCATGTGAAGAGGTCAGAAAGCGGCGAATCAGTCTTAGATGCTGGACAATCTCCAGAGGCCGATCCCCACCGCACAGGATTAAACTGTGTGTGTGTGTGTGGATCCGTGCACTGGAAAACACAGCTTGACATGCAAATTTTCCACACTGCGCTTAAGGGAATAAACTCACCCAGTGCGACTGTGGGACTTGTACCGGGTCAAGTTTATTCCCCCGAACCCTTGAATATTTCCACACTGACCTGCAGTCAGTCCTTCCCACAGCCAGTTGCATGGGGTCTGGAATCAGTTCATGACATCACCAAGAGGTCGGGGATTAGCTGGTTAAAATGGTCCAGCAGATGCCGTAACTACCACTCTCCGGATAGAAAACACGTTTTAACATAACTAAAATGCATTTTAAATGTACATTTAAAAAATAAAGATATTTCAACTGGTTCTTCTATCCTGCTGTAAATATATATATTTTTTAAAATTGTGAGTGGATGCAGCAAAATCGCGAACATAAATGGACAACTTTAAAGGCAATTTTCTCAATGTTTAGATTTTTTTTGCACCTCAAATAGTTGTATCTCTCAGCCAAATATTATACATATCATTATTGATTGTATAAATCTCAAAAAAAAAAAAACAAACTCTTTTTGGGTTTGTGGTCCAGGGTCACATATGTACAGTACATTGGTCGACAGCTGTTGATTTAACAGCACTCTAATAAAGTGACATTTACATAATTCCTTAAAACAAGATCAAGGCATGAGATATAATCATTTGTTTTCATATATATTGATACATTTTGAAAATAAGCTGATTTTTTAATACAGAAAATGAACAAACCTTTTTTCGTGTCATTTGGTTTATTCAACGAACGAAACGGACGAATTGACTCAGAAAAAGATTTGTTAATTTTGATGAACGAGTTCGAATAGGAGAGTCACGAACGCGCATCACAGAACAGAGCAAGGCGAGCATTTGAGCTTATAAAACTTAAACTTTGTTTTTTTTTTTTAAATGAGCGTTTCGCTTGATAAGATCCTTATTCATCGTCTGGAATCATTTAAAGCCCTTTGAACAGTTTGCACTGAAACTGTATTTTGGACCTGGAACCGTTTGGTTCCCATTGAAGTCCATTATATGGAGAAAATCCTGGAATGTTTTCATCAAAAACCTTCATTTCTTTTTGACTGAAGAAAGAATGACATGTTGGATGACATGGGGGTGAATAAATTATCAGCAAAAGTTTTTTTTAAAAGTGAACATAAAATAACACTTAATTTGAACATTTACGCACTTTTAACAGTTGGAACCAAAGCAGGAACTAAAAATCTGCTGTAACTAAATCCGTATTTCTGCTTGATATAATCAGATGTTGAGTTCACGTAACTTATTTCTATTAAGTAATATGAACTTTAAGTAATTTGAGTAAAATAAACTTGTTTTATTCAGTAAATTTGACATAATGTGCATAATGTCACGAGGGGCCCCCTAAAAGAAGCAGGACCCCCAACTGCACTAAAACACATCACTGATTGCATTTTCTAGTTGAGAAAATGCTCTTTTAGAATTATCAGTTGACACACATTCAGATTTAATAGACGTGCTGTCTGGGGTAACTGGCAGGTAAGACGAGCACACTGTTTTGGGAAACAGTCACGGAACGCCTGTGAGTCACGGCGCCCTTCCGCCGGCAAGACCCATTTGATTCTCTCTCGCTCGCTCGTCTCTGCCAGATCTGACGCTTCCTTTAATTCTCTCTCACGCTCGCTTGCCTCTCTCTCTTTATCAGATTCCTTCCCGCGCCCGTGTCTGCCATCGCACCTATTAAAGACGCTCGGCAAATGGAATTCCTCAATATCGCACTCGGCTCTGCTTTGATGTGGAAGAGAGAGAGAGACAGAGAGACAGTGAGGTGAGATGGGGTAGGGGTGGGGGGTTTCTTAGCATGAAAAAAAAAGCTGCCAAATTGTGTGCTCGTTTTATCAAATGTGGGCTGATGTTTGTCACCGAACGGCTAGGACTCCACTGAGTATTTCAATTAACATGGAAAAAACGCAGCTGCGGTTAACCACGTGATTTACTCCTAATTCACCTGAAACACTCTCATAAAATATGTTCTCCAAACTGAACCAATTTCCAGCAGATAAAAAACAACAACAACCTGCTATAGACCTTATGTAGCCCCGCCCCTTTTCAGCGTTGCGCTCGTTGACTTCCGGTCTGTATTTTCACAGCGATCTTGCATAGGTATGAATGAACTGCTCGTAAAAAAATTTCCCGGTCGACATTTGTTAAGACATCTGCTTTACAATGTTTATGATAAACATTACAATGCTCATGATAACTTTTGTTATCTCTACAATAAGTAAATCCACTTCACCAGCTAATTACTCCAGCTAATTACTCCTCGACAGCGATGCCATAGAGATGTACAGTAACAGAGCGACCGCAAGACCGGAAGTTCAAAGACAGATGACGGTGCCCACGTTTCTCTGGTGCATAAGGTCTAGAGAAGGTTGCTTAAATTCACGGGTCCCAAAAACTAAACCTATTACAAACATTTTACCAGTAAGTCTACTAATTGCAGATACACACATGATTTTATCACGTTACACCACTGTCTGCACATTAAGCCTAGTTCACACTACGTGATTTTAAGCCCGATTTAAGCCCGATTTGCAAATCGTTGAGTCGCCGACAAGTCAGGGTGTTATCGCGTGCAAATCGCGGGCGATTAGCGGACGATTAACGCTCGCCAATCCGATAGTGTGAAAGAGCCAACAACGCATCAAAGACAGCTCGCAGACAGGTCACCGAGCTCAGAAAAATATCTAGCATGCTAGATATCTCGAGCAGTCGCGCGACTCAATTTCAGTGATGTCATGAGTACAGCCAATCATAGCAACGCATGGGTTGAGGACACCAGGTAAATCTTACTTTTTCTTTTTTGCATTTTTTTTTCTCAGAGCAGATCGTCGAGCAAACAGTGTGCAGCACTAGTTTCTGTCTGACGTCCATATTCGCGTGTTGTGTTCTTCTCTGCAGTTTCGCGTCATTTCTGGTTCGTTTTATTGCGTGGTTTTTCGTGACAAAACATGGTTTCTAGACCAGATAGAATCGTGTTGTTGTCAACTCGTTATTTGTTTGATTATTTTCAGGATTTAGACCGTACTATAGTACTGAAACAGCTCTCATTGAGTCACAAATGATATGCTCTTATCATCCGATCGTGGTTGTATCTCTGTGTAGTGCGTTGTTAACTCGTGTAGTGAGTTACGTCCTGTTGTGGATCAATCACGTTGTGTTGTGTGGTGTGAACAGCTTAACAACTTGAACACTCATGATTTCACTGAGAGCAAGTCATTTAGTGTGAACTGCACAGTTCAGCCCGACATTTTAAAATCATGTAGTGTGAACTAGGCATTACACAACAAGTCAGCAACATGGGGTCACACATTACACAACTTTTCAACAAGATAAATCGCTGACAAATCT
This sequence comes from Pimephales promelas, assembly GCF_988280905.1. Lineage (NCBI taxonomy): Eukaryota > Metazoa > Chordata > Actinopteri > Cypriniformes > Leuciscidae > Pimephales > Pimephales promelas. The sequence goes on along the minus strand of NC_142770.1, from coordinate 7,370,572 downwards.
GTCTGGTCTACGAACTGTTTCACAACCAAACAAGAATCGATACAGGAAATAACGCAAGATCACATGTGAGACAGGAGCTCACCTCCGAGACTGGATTTCTTCCTGTTAAAATGGTGCTCGCAAAAAGCTTGCTATCCAAGTTGTCTCAACTGTCGCACAAATTTTCAGCAAAAAAAAAAAAAAAGAAAAGAAAAGAACATGAAGGAGAGATTGGTTGAAAGTTAAGTGAATTGCTGATAATTTGTTGCCGGTCTATGACTCCTCCCCCTGAACTTTCTTTTGCCCTGCATCTTGCGCTCCCATTGGCTATAGGTCTTCGCCAACGTAATTTACGGTCGAGTGTTGCCAAGTCTGCGTTTTTCTCATAGAATTGGGCTATAACAGGTGTTTCTGTTTCCCCGGGTTGAAGCGACAATTCGATTTTTACAACTGGAACGCGATCGGGCTAGTTTTGAATACACACTACGCGTTTGTCACTCATGTAAACGAGCAACGATTTATCTTCAATTGTGAGTATTTGTCTGCGATTACCACAAAACTGTCGGCGAGTGAAAATTGGGACTAAAATCGGGCAGTGTACCCGGCATAACCGTGAAATCCTGTATAGTTAAGAGAGGAAAAAAACACTTAATCTTGTTGTTGTCGTCAAACCTGACGAATCCAATTCATCTGACACTTGGCAGAAGCTATTCAAATTAGACCGATACCAACATTGGCAGTTTGCATGACATGCCACCATCCTTGAAGACCAGCAATAAACTTTGTAAGATAAAAGAAAATGACCCAAGTAAATTCTCTCTCTGTCCTACACTAAAACATTTTGACATTTGCATTGGCCCACCTACAGGGCACTGATGGCTGACGTGGGCACTGTTGCATTGGCAGGCTGGCACTGATAAGCTGGCATTCACTCAAGCACACTGATCTAATGCAGTCAGTGGGAAACGCTTAGAATACTTCACTACTGAGACAGTTCGTAGAGACGGTTCATTTCAGTGCTTTTCTCAATACTTGGGTTTCTTATCCTAAAACAGTCATTTTCTTATGCATGAAATCGGAGAAGTGGAAAAGCAAAAGTGCACCAACAAGCTCTAGATTATTATCACAGGAAATGACGCATTTCACAGTATTCCAGAAAGATGTGACACTTGGTTGTCACTTGTGAATAACTTTCTGCAAAGTCATTTTCACTTCCATCTAAGGCAGCATCCATACTGAAATGGATCCTCTAGTTATATTAGGGGTTGGAAATTTGTGGGAAATTTGACTAAATTTATGACATTGTACATCAAGACCAGGTAAGGACTTTTAAACTGTTTCTAAAATGTTTTTTTTTATGAAAAACTACAAATGTTGAAAAACATCCAACGTGTGAAATGAAAATAAATGGGAAAAACTGAAACTATAATACATTTTCACGCTCCAAAATTAATTCAAATAAAATAAAAAGGGCCACAAATTCGTTTTAGACTATGATACGAAATATATTGTAATGTAATAAATGGGATAATTTGCTGTCATTAAACTTATAAAACCCATTAGATGCTAGTGATAACACTACATTACCCTGAGATGTTTAATGCTTACATATTGAAATATGTAAATATACTTTATATCATGCCATTCTGACTTTATAACTCACAATTGCGAGTTCAGATAGAACGAGAGATAAAACGTTGCAATTACCTTTTTTATTACAACATTTTTTTTATTTGGTGAAACAATCTTCCATAACAATACTATTACAATACTAAAACAATAACAATCCTAAAACAAACAAACAAGATAAAAAAAGACTAATACATTTTTTAATAAAATAAAAAAACTACATAATGCAAATAAAGAATAATACATATATAATTACAAAAAGTAAACAAAATTGCAAGTAAAACGTATATATAATATATTATAATATATATATATATATATATATATATATACAAACCCAATTCCATAAAAGTTGGGACACTCTACAAATTGTGAATAAAAACAGAATGCAATGATGTGGAAGTTTCAAATTTCAATATTATATTTAGAATACAACATAGATGACATATCAAATGTTTAAACTGAGAAAATCCATAATTTTAAGGGAAAAATAAGTTGATTTTAAATTTCATGGCATCAACACATCTCAAAAAAGTTGGGACAAGGCCATTTTTACCACTGTGTGGCATCCCCTCTTCTTTTAATAACAGTCTGGAAACGTCTGGGGACTGAGGAGACAAGTTGCTCAAGTTTAGGAATAGGAATGTTGTCCCATTCTTGTCTAATAAAGGCTTCTGCTCAACTGTCTTAGGTCTTCTTTGTTGCATCTTCCTCTTTATGATGCGCCAAATGTTTTCTATTGGTGAAACATCTGGACTGCAGGCTGGCCATTTCAGTACCCGGATCCCAACGCATTCTCACCCCAAGGCGTCACCTTTGACCATGCTTCAATATTTGACGTTTTAGGCGCCCTTTAGCGTCACTTACATGACGCGATCCTACGGCGTCATCTAACTGACGCTAAAGGAAAGTGTCAGTTCGAGGACGCGGTTAGGTTTAGGTATGGGGTGGGGGTAGGGTACACGCGATCCTAGGGCGTCATCTAACTGACGCTAAAGGGCGCCTAAAGCGTCAGATATTGAAGCATGTCCCAATGCTTCCCAAGGCGTCAGTTAGGTGACGCCTTGGGAGTGAGAATGGGCTGCGGATCCTTCTTCTACGCAGCCATGATGTTGTAATTGATGCAGTATGTGGTTTGGCATTGTCTTGTTGGAAAATACAAGGTCTTCCCTGAAAGAGACGATGTCTGGATGGGAGCATGTTGTTCTAGAACTTGGATATACCTTTCAGCATTGATGGTGCCTTTCCAGATGTGTAAGCTGCCCATGCCACACGCACTCATGCAACCCCATACCATCAGAGATGCAGGCTTCTGAACTGAGCGCTGATAACAACTTGGGTTGTCCTTGTCCTCTTTAGTCCGGATGACATGGCGTCCCAGTTTTCCAAAAAGAACTTCGTCTGACCACAGAACAGTTTTCCACTTTGCTAGAGTCCACTTTAAATGAGCCTTGGCCCAGAGAAAACGCCTGCGCTTCTGGTTCCCGTTTAGATATGGCTTCTTTTTTGACCTATAGAGCTTTAGCCGGCAACGGTGAATGGCACGGTGGATTGTGTTCACTGACAATGTTTTCTGGAAGTATTCTTGAGCCCATGTTGCGATTTCCATTACAGTAGCATTCCTGTGTGTGATGCAGTGCCGTCTAAGGGCCCGAAGATCACGGGCATTCAGTATGGTTTTCTGGCCTTGACCCTTATGCACAGAGATTGTTCCAGATTCTCTAAATCTTTGGATGATATTATGCACTGTTGATGATGATAACTTCAAACTCCTTTCTGATATTGCTCCACTATTTTTTGCCTCAGCATCGGGGGAATTGGTGATCCTCTGCTCTTCTTGACTTCTGAGAGACACTGCCACTCTGAGAGGCTCTTTTTATACCCAATCATGTTGCCAATTGACCTAATAAGTTGCAAATTGGTCCTCCAGCTATTCCTTATATGTACATTTTACTTTTCTGGCCTCTTATTGCTACCTGTCCCAACTTTTTTGGAATTTGTAGCTCTCATGAAATCCAAAAGGAGCCAATATTTGGCATGGCAATTCAAAATGTCTCACTTTCAACATTTGATATGTCATTTATATTCTATTGTGAATAAAATATAAGTTTATGAGATTTCTAAATTATTCCATTCTTTTTTTACTCACAATTTGTACAGTGTCCCAACTTTTTTGGAATCGGGTTTGTGTATATATATATATATTAATTAAAAATATATAATTATTAAAATGATTAATGATTAATTATTATTATTAATTATAATTAAAACATATTTTAGATGTATTGTTTATTTTTTTAAATAAAATAAAAAACGTAAGAAACTAAAGGAAATTCAATTAAACTAAAAGAACAACAACAACAACAACAAAAAACAGGAATACAAAATTATATATACACAATATATCCATTTAAAAAAAAAAAGATAAACCTAAATGACTAATACACAAGAATGTTGCAAGACAACAAGGGTGAAATCGGGTTGATAGGGACACTTTTTTCAAGTCGTCTCAATGGCAAAAAGTGTCTTAATCCCCCTGAACTCACCCTACACATCAAGTGTGCCATTTAGGTCCGGGCCAATGAGTCCCCTCGGGCATATAAGTTCTCAGTGAATCTTGAAGCATTTAATTACAGCGAAGGAGAAGGGGGATTAACAGATAGGGGAAAAACGGCACAAAGGAAACGAGATTGATAGATATAGAACGGGCGACCCATGCAGTGGGGACATCTGCCAGCCGAGTGACCTCTGCTATTTGTAATGATCAACCGTAGAAAACACACACATGCACACAAACGAGAGGATGGACGTGGCCAAAATTAGGGCTAAAAAAGACTTGGCAGAAAGTGAAAGAGAATGTGTGTGTGTGTGTGTGTGTGTGTGCCTGGCTTGCCAAGGTTGGCAGGGTCTTTGATTCGCTCTGACAGTCTTTGATGCCCTCCCAGTGCCCGCTGCACCTCTCTACACACACGCACACACTCAGACTATGTGCCAGGATCAGACATAGCAGAACAAGGCTGACGTAACGCAGAGGAAAAGATGAGAGCGGGCCGGGAATGAGGCATGAAATGCGGGGGAAAAAAAGAGGAACGTTGTTGTCATCCTCCGTTAGTGGTCGTACTGAGATTTTTCCCTGGCACGCTTCCCACCGTGAGCCGCAGAACACGAGTCTGCTGAATGCGAAAACAGGAGCAGATAGTCGCGAACACCAGCAGAGACAGAGCAGTCTGTTAAAGTTAGACAAGTACAGACGTGTCTAGCCTCTCGCTCATTACATCTAGCAGAGCTAAAACGCTCCTATTTTGAGTATTGAAGGCAATACTAATCAGAACCTTCATACAGACTCAAACACTAAACATTTTATATTACAGAGCCAAAATAGTCTAATAAAGATGGTTTCCTTTTCAAGTTTTAAAAATCTCCCGAGACTACCAGGCCGCTGCGGGAAAATCTACTGGCACGTACACCTGAGCGCTTATACAAGTATGTTGAGTGCTTTAACAAACAACACATCAATGTCTCCTCTGCACATGGGAATAACAACTCGAAGAAAAAAAATACGCAGGACATATAACAAGGTCATCCCTGACATCAACGCGCACCAAAACACCGCGCTGACGTCAAACACACATTCGGGTCTTTGCTGGAACCTTTTTTTCCTGACAACCTTGACATGTTGCGTAAATTATTAAAGGAGAACTCCGGCACAAAATGAACCTTTGGTCCAATAAAACTTTGGTACCTAGTTGACCGTTCTCTGAGATTAGTTTTCATGATAATCAAATGTAAAGAGTTTTATCTCTAAAAACTGTTTAGCGTATAATGCTAACATATGGGGGCATATAATAAGTAAAAAGAAATCGCTAGTTTATACCACTAACAAGGCTCAAAATAGCCCCACACTAACACAGGAACATAATGAGGGTCCCTACATGCAAACCGACGCATTAAGAACTTTGTAAGTGTACAGACCGTTTAATAAGAAGATACTTTATAAAGACAGTTCACTTCGTGTATACAGACAGCAGCCATCTTAGAAAACAGACTCGATAAGTCGAACCACGAACAACGTGCTGAGTGAGCTGAACTGTATGAAGTTCAGCGAACTTCTGAACTGTATGAACAGCGTTCGTGGTTGACTTGTCGAGACTGTTTTCTCGTGACTGTGGACTGTCTTTATAAAGTATCTTCTTATTAAACGGTCTGTACTTGTGTTGTCACGGTACCCAAATTTCAGTATTCGCTATTCGGTACCAATACCAGTAAAAATTCACGGTTCTCGGTACCAATTTCGGTACCAAAGCTTAGAAAGCAAAGCTTAAATTTACATATAGTTAAGTGTTTATCACGGTTACAAGTATGGAAACTGTACATTTTCATTATAAACACTTTAGAAAAAGATTAGATAAAATGACCTTAAATAAACAATAGTATGCACTAACACCTTTTTAAAGTTTTAATCCGTTAACATTTATTTAATGCACAATGAATGAAGTGAACAAACATGAACAACCAAGTGTTTGTATTAAATAACATTTACAAACATTAATTAATGTTGTAAAAATATATTGTTCACTCAATGTGTTGATGTCAACTAATTAATGTTGATGAATGGTACCTTATTGTAGCATTACCAAACTATATACAGGAGATAAAACATGTTTTATTTGACTTGACTGTACTTTTATTTAATCTAAAACTGCATTCATATTTAATTTTAAAAAGGCTTTTTAAACCTGCTGAGTTATAAAGGCAAGAATACGCCTAGAACTGGCACTGACATTAAATGACATAAATAGGGATGCGTCGATACTAATACCAGTTGGCCTAGTACTCTGGTGTCGGTTGGATACTACTGTGCTCATGTACTCGTAAAACTACCCCGAAAGCACTTTAGAGGCTGTTCACATATCGCGCGTGTTTTTTTATTATATTTTTGCGCGTGCTTATTCTTTTCAAAGCGCTTGCTCTCACGCGGCGTCTGTCGTTGCTATGCAACGAGTTTTTATTATGAGCGTGCTTGCCTCGCGCCTATATTTGAAATTGCGAATTTGCATGTAATTGGCCTCTTATGGCAATGTGACATTAGCCTAATCCAAAATATTTCCATATAGTGGATTCAGAGAGAGAGCATATCAGCGTTACGAAGAGGACGCAACTGTGCACCTTTCAGACAGCGCGTCTAGAACTGGATTAACCTGGTACTCGGTACCTAGAAAAGCTGGTACCGTAACATTTTTTTTTTCTAGTACCGACTTGGTACCGAAGTACCGAGTTTTTTGACAACACTAGTCTGTACACTTACAAAGTTCTCAATGCTTCGTTTTGCATGTAGGGACCCTCATTATGTTACTGTGTTAGTGTGGGGCTATTTTGGGCCTTGTTAGTGGTATTAGCTAGCGATTTCTCTTTACTTATTATATGCCCCCATACACTAGCATTATACGCTAAACAGTTTTAGAGATAAAACTCTTTACATTCGATTATCATTAAAACAAATCTCAGAGAATGATCAACAAAGTACCAATGTGTTATTAGACCAAAGGTTCATTTTGCACCAGAGTTCTCCTTTAAGAGGAATTCTGTGTTGTTTTAAAAATGCTGTTTTTTAATCCAATCAATTAATAGTTAATCATATACCCTAGAAATGTGGCCATTGAGATAGTTGAAAGAAATTAAGGTTTTGGGGAAGGAGGCGTCTTAATAAATAAATAGATCCATATAAATGGATTCTGAAGTTAAGTTGAAGTTAAAAAAATGTATTCAATTTATTATCAGAATTTACAAACTCAAACTCCGTTTTATACAAAATCTGTGACTTGGATGTTGACTAAACAAATTGGTTTAGTCAATAATTCAATGACCTACTTTTAAAGAAACTCACTTGATTTATTCCTGCATGAATCAGTGTTTTGAACAAAATGACTCACTCATAAAAGCATGGGGTCCACCAGATATCTCATAGTTCCTTACTATGTAGTAGGCGAAAAACAAGGATAGTTCACTTTTAAAAAAAGCTTTTGCTGATAATTTACTCACCCCCATGTCATCCAAGATGTCCATGTCTTTCTTTCTTCAGTTGAAAAGAAATTAAGGTTTTTGATTAAAACATTCCAGGATTTTTCTCCATATAATGGACTTCAGTGGGAACCAAACGGTTCAAGGTCCAAAAGACAGTTTCAGTGCAAACGATTCCAGGGCTTTAAACGATTCCAGATGACGAATAAGGGTCTTATCAAGCAAAACAATCACTCATTTAAAAAAATAACAAAGTTTAAGTTTTAGAAGCTTAAATGGTCGACTTGCTCTGTTCTGTGATGAACGAACGAATGAACAAATCTTTTTTCGTGTCATTTGGTTCATTCAACGAACTAAATGAACGAGTTGACTCGGGAAAAGATTCGTTTATTTTAGTATCTTGCAGTAAGTTGTAGGTCATCTGGGTACTCATTGCCTATAATCTTTTCTTTGTCAACTATATAATGGGGAATTATGCAATTTCAGATGCAGCCATCATGAAATGGTGAATGAATTATTCAATGACTCACTCACTCACTCATCAAGACTCACTTTTCGTCACCTATTGGCATAACGATGTAACCTTCAGAAAGAGTCAGTGAATAATATTGTGTAGTATAATGTAAGATGCATGTTTTATCTTGACCTCTTCTAATTGTCCTTCTGTCGTGAATTCTTTACTCTCTTTCTCTCTCTCTCTCTCTCTCTCTCTCTCTCTCTCTCTCTCTCTCTCTCTCTCTCTCTCTCTCTCTCTCTCTCCTACACACAGTGCTTTGGGCAGTACTGAAGATGACAGAATGCTCTCGAGAATGACTCACAGATGGAAAACGCCGAGGAAGACGAGGGCTTGGAAAGCCAGCGAACAGCGTGAGCAGTGCAGTGCTGGAGCATGTGAGGGCAAGAAGGACTTCAACACACACACACACACGTTAAGAGCATACCAGTGCAGTGTGTGTGTGTTAAGAGGGTTGGGTTTCTAAATGACAGATCATTATCATGCTAATTAAAGCATTTTGTAGCTGTGACTCGTGCAGTATTTGTGTGTGTGTGCGCGCACACATACGTGTGTGTGTCTAATTAAGGCCAGTTAATCAGCGCCCAGCTCATTTACACCATGCTAGAATGACACCCTGATTCAAACGCACGGACAGTAATGAAGCTACTAATTATTATAGCACTTTAACATATTTAGCCTCAACTGAGCCAACCCCGAACAGCTGAACCACCTCTACTGAACCAAACAAAACTTCAACACAAC